>NW_004443391.1:0-7611 GCF_000184155.1 Fragaria vesca subsp. vesca
TTGGGAGAGCACTAATGAGAGGTCTAGATGATTCCTCCTTAGCCTATAAAAGGAGAGTCATTTTCTCATTCCAAGCATCTCATCCATCTCAAACATCCATCTTCCAAGTAAAGAAGAGTGTCCACTCCAAGTTGAGAGTGTAGAGTAGTTGGTAGCAAAACAAGTGTGAGAGAGGGTTTCCTTCAAGTAGTGTTCTTGAAGTTGTGTATCTCGTGTACCCATTATTTCATAGTGGAAGTTCTTGTTATTGCTGTCCCGTGGACGTAGACACATTGCCGAACCACGTTATATCTGGTGTTCCCTTTCCTCTATCTTTTACATCTTTGCATATTTATCCTTTGTGTGGTTTGAGTTGTTACTTCCATTATATTATTTTTCCCAACAAAAAGATGATCCAGTATCAAAATGCTTGGACTTGTTTGAGGGAAGAAGAATTCATTAGGAAAAACGATAATAATTTCACTTCTGGAAGCTCAATTACGTTGTTCTGCAAATAATTAAGCCAATAACGGCCGTGTGGAAGGCCAACTACAGCCCAGCGAGCCAGTGAACTATAGAATTGGCCTCCCCTGAATCGAAACAGCGTACTAGAAATGGAAGATTACTAAGCCTGATCATAGCTCAACCCAATGCGCAAACACAAGTGATCTAATCCCTCCCGAATCCAGAGTCTGTGGCGTAAGGCGAGAACATATGTTACTTTCGACGAACATCATAAACAACCAATCAGTCACATAGGAAGAACGATTTTGAAGATTGCAAATTTATATTCAAAAAGTCTTTTTAATGATCGACTTGCTCGCAAATATCTTTGTTCTCGTCCTACATCACAGACTCGGGAGGGGGTTAAATCACTTCTGAAAGGGCCAATACCAGCAATTCCACTATACGCAGCCTATTTGAATAAAAAATTTTAGTCTTCGAATCGTTCTTAATATGATGGTACTTTTTTCTTTTTCAATTTCTTTGTTGAAAATGACTCGGTTCTCGTCTTCCATCAGTCTGATTCAATATAATGAGGCTAGGACCATCACCATGATCCACAGCCAACTGAACTTCCACTTGAGGGGGAGATCAGAAGTCATCTGTGCATATCTCATAGTAGCTGAAATGAAAAGTTGTAATCCCGAAACAAGCTCCACTGATACGACTGGAAGCATAAAAATCACCATCCAGGTACCAAACCCATAGATGTGGAGCATGACTTATGATAAGCAACGTGTGTGGGACTGGGTCACTGGGATTGACGATCCTCCCAAAGCTTTAAAATCCTAGCTCTACCATCCAGGTACCAGACCCATAGATGTGGAGCATGACTCTGAGATAAGAATCTGATTAAATGATAAGCAACGTGTTTGGGACTGGGTCACTGGGATTGACGATCCTCTCCCAATCCTAGCTCGCGAGATATACTGATATACCAGATTAAAAGAGGCAACAAATGAAAAGAGGCCTCTGAGAGAATAAGCAGAATATCTGGGATAGAACATAGAAGTAGTGAGCACCATAGTGAACATATCTGTGAAAGGCAATTTTTACATATGAGAGGGACTCTCCGGTGCTGAATCAATCTGGTGATATGCTAACCTTTCCAAATAGAATTAAACAAATACGAAAGAGGAAAACATTGGGTTCTCTCTGAATTTACTAAGGTGAACGGCAGATTGTAATGTTCTAAATTGGTAGAAGTGATAAAGGAAATGATACGATCACCCAACATTGTTGGCTTCCTGAATTAAAATCAATGGTGATGTTCTCCACAAACTAAGATCAAATAACAAATAACAGAAAATAGCGAGATGTCTGAAATGCACCTGAAATAGTCGATTAATACTATTGAGTTGATATGTTAATATCCAGCAACTCATAAGGGAACTTGCTATAATCATAGCTTCAAGGCTATCCATCCAATTTACCATTCAATCAACATAATAGGGTATACAATCAAGGATTTTATATGCCTAGAAGAAAAGTACAAGAAACTAGGAGTTCCCTCATTAACTTCAATTATCAGAAAATTTATTTGAATATATAGAAAATTATTCCAAATGAAGGTTGGCATAAGAAGTTCATGAGTTTATGTACAGTCAGAGCCAACTATAAGTAATACAAGAGTACAACTCTGATTTGCCACACAATTAAAAACCGAACCTGAAGTTAAGGAAGATCATAAGATTGATAAAGTAAAAACAAATAATTCAAGCAGATAGTTGATAATCACCTCATCAATGTCAAAGGACAAAGTCGTAGTAAAAGGTGAACACTTCCTAGAGTGTAAACAGTGAAGTAGTAATACAAGGGCATTTGAGAAGGGGAAAGGGTAATAAAACAGAGGCAAAGGGCACATACAACATAGTGTTGACCAGCTGCAAAAGAGGCTTTCAGTTCAGTCTTCTCCTTCTGGGGGCACGGGAGTCTCCACTATCCATGTCTGAAACCCTTGAAGCTTCATTTCTTCTTCTGGAAGATGAAGTTGAGAGGGAAACCATAGAATCTATCTCCACAGCTGTGTCCACTTGACTCTCTGAATTTATAACAGCTTGAATACTCGAGAAAGAGTCTCTATCATCAACTGGTGGAGGCGGCTCTTGACTTCTAACTGCAGGTGTACTAGGACGGTTATGGAAATATGCCTCCACCAACCTTTCAGCAGAGCTTAATGCAGATGACAAAGAAGAAAGTGTTGCTCTATGCGATTGTGTTCTTCGGAGTAGCACCGCCTGAAGCCGGCGGTTTTCTCCTGTATCCAGGCTAGTAATATTGTCTTGCGTTAAGTCCACAACTTCAGTTGGTGCCACCTGATTTTGCTCTCTACGCAGTGCTCGAGACGTCAGAATCCTATTTAACAAGCCATTAGTTCTTTCTGATGCAGATTCCCGGGCAGAATCTTCTGTTGGCTGAACCAAATCCCGAGACAAATCAAATCTATGTTCAAGCCGTCGAATCATCTCATCCACTGGAAAAGTAAATGCACTCCTCTGCATAGTTTGCCTTAAGCTTTCAACCCGCCGTGCTTGAGGCCTAGGAGGGATCTTAAGTGTTGAGTCGTCATCTGCCTCACGAGTATTGTTTCCACGGCCATATATTGGAGTCACATTCTTGGGAGACACCTCTCCCTTACAAACAGGGCATTCCTTTGCATCGGAATGCACATGTAACCATCGGTAGATGCATGGCCAACAAAACAAATGACCACAACAAGTCAATACAGGATCCCTAGCCAAGTCCAAACATATATTACAATCAAAAAAGCTACCATCACTGCCACTGCTCTTTTCAACATCATCCTTCTCCTCCGAAGTCTCATTTTCCAAAATCCCATTGATATTTTCGCACTTCTTAGTTACATTGTTGCTTCTTTCCTCCGCAGCAACACTACCCTCCCCTGCTTGTAGTATGCTTGGAGTCCCAGAATTGACCATCAATTGATTCAACTCCGACGAAACATTATGAGCGTCAGGTAGAGGCCACCTCCGTCGAAATGTCCCAAACACTTCGGCAATTCGGTGAATAGGCTGGTCCATCCAATGATCCAAATTCACAGGCTCATTGGACATGGGGGCAGAAACCAGCTCGGGAACAGGACCCAGATTCAGGTCAAGGTTCATTGCATCAGATGTCTCCTCACCCATCACTAACTACCCCGAAAAGGGCTCACTCAATATAAAATTACAGAAACCCAGATAAAAAAAAGCCCCTAACTACACAACATAATTATTGAAAAGCCCAAAAGTACAAGAACCCTAATTTATTGCAGATATACAAACGAATCCCTAAAACAATACAAAAACCCTAAATTGAACAATAACCCAATTCAAAACCTTAATAAAATGAGAAAGCCAAGGTGGGTTTAGGTCAATGGTTCTAGACCTGGGGTAATCTAGGGTTTCAGAAGCTGATAAATAACAAAATTATCAGAAGAAGAAAATAAAAATCGAAGACCTGGGTGGCGAATTAACGCTGTTGATGATGGGTGAGGTGGAAACCGCCGGAGCTGGGTTCAGCCCGAGTCGACTCGCCATGGGTGACCCGACCCTCTTTCTCTATTAGGTGATTAGCGATCTAGTCCACAGAGAAGGGGAGAGGGAGAGAGAGAGATATGAGTGACCTCAATGAATTGAGAGAGAGAAAGAGAGAGGGAGATGATCCTTTTCGTTGGCCTCGAGACTTTTTGCGATTGTGATGAACGGCTGTGATGAGGGGGATGTGGGCCCGCAATCGTATATATCTGTGGCGGAAACTTGAGTTCTACTAGTTGGAACTTGGAAGCGAGTGTGTGTGTGGGTGTACTTTCAAATTTCAATGGGCTTTGCTTGGGCTTGTGATGTTTCTCGGGGCAGTCGTACTTGTGAATTGAGTTTTGGTTGGTTTTTTTTGTTTGTTTGTTTTTTTAGGGAGCCCTTCTAGTGATAATTCTTAAGTTGAGAACTAATTAAGGATTTTTAGGTTTATAGTTTAAAAGACCCAATTTTTTTTATCATATTTTGACACCTCATCCGTTCAGTTTTTAGATTTATATGAGCAGATCATTTCTACAAATTTTCAACTAAATTGATGTTCGTTAAGATAACAAACTAGATCAAATTAATGGACGAACCAAATCTGTCAAATATAAACCGTTCAAATTCATAATTGATAAATCACACTTATGAATGCCGTAACAATTTTCAATATAGCTGAAAATTTAAAAAAATGATCTATTCATAAATACCTATAAACTGAACGGTCAAGATGTAAATATAATATCGAAAGATGGGATAAACCGATTGTAATACCCTAGATTTTCATATCAATTTTTCTTGTATTATTTCCAGAATTAATAAGCCTTGTAAATATATATATATATATATTTATTTATAATTGGCGTCAATCTATTAAATGAAGAGGGAGGCAAAATTAAACAATAGTTTACCTACCGAAGGGTATGACATAAATTATATATTGTTAGAGACCTAGACCAAGAACTAGGGAGTAGAGACTCAACGTAAACATGCCTTTGATAACAATCAAACCGAAAATAACCAAAGAACTAAAGTATGACGCTGCTAGAGAGAGGTCCGAGCCAATCAAGCACTCTCCTTAACTTATTACCTTTGCAACCACTAGGTCGTAATAAATGAACTTATTAGAGAATATTGATTATGATTTCGTTTTTCCTTTGTATTAATAGAAATTGAAAAAGAAATGTATAAAAAACATTACAATTGAAATTGAAAGTTGAGACAAAATTATGCATTTAAGTGAACCAAAACAACTTTATTATCATTTGTTTTTTTTTTTTGAATAAGGACGATAAGCCATTTTATTGATCACCCAAAATGTAGGAATACAACATAAACATAACACACCCGCAAGGGCAACGAAAAGAGCTATGCAAAACAACCTATATGACATAAGTCATCTTAATATTGTAAACCCTAAAGTAGGCATTGCGATTAATAAATCGAAACTGTCAAAATCATTTGACATAATTGAAACAGATCCGAGAGACCCTAGACATTCAAACTAGTCCGTTTGGCCCGAAAAGACCATGACAGACTAGGCCCAACCCTAGGAAAAAAAACCTCAACATTATGAACCCAGGCCCAAGAGTGCCAAGGCCCAACTGCTAAGGGCACCCAGCAAGATGGGCACCCAAGTTGCAAGCATGCTGCTCTCGCTGCCATCTCCTCCGGCGGACGTCCCCGATGCCACCGCACCATCGACACCATCACCACACCACTGCAACAACAGAGGTCTAAAACACTGCCTCGGATCCGATAAGGTCGTTGAACCTGCCGCCTCCTCGCACCCGTCGACGAATCCACAGCCCTCTCCATCGAACTGCACTGCCGTCGCCGCTCAATCTTGACCCACGCCAATCAAAACACGCACCCAAAACTGCTCTTTGATCCCGATCGACACCGCCGTCGGCACCCAAGCTTCCTGCCTCCCCACTGAAGAGGGACTGTGCTAGGGTCGACGCAAAGATCTCCTCCGTCGCCGCCCTCGTTGCTCGCAGAATCTCTGAACCCTAGGTCACGAAACCTAGAGAGAGAGAGAAGCGGCGCTTTTCCTGTACATCATCTTACCAAGGATTTTGCTCCAGCAGTATACTTAAGAAGTTGATACGTGCGGGAACATGTTGAGATATCAATGAGTTTATAAGAGTTTAAGTCACTCTACTCATTAACTTTATTATCATTTGTTAGAACTTAATTAGGACGATCATTTTACTATTATAAATAAAAATTTAATTAATCAAATCATTAATCTGTATATATTAAGCGAAGCGGTGGGGATTACTGTTCACGGAACAGTACCCAACCCTTATGAGTCATGCTGTCACATCCCGACCCTTATATTTTTACCTTATTTACTAGCGTGATTATAATAAGAATTTTACCGTCTCGATCATTGAGTAAATAGTTTAATTGGTCCCTAGAGGGGTTTCGGGGACGATTATGTGCGGAGGATTATTCGTATGAGGAAAATACGACGACGGTAAAAATAGTAAATTTTAGCTAGTAAAAGGTAATTTTTATTCGGGTATTATTTTTCGGGGTGTTGAATTTTGGAATTATGGGTTAAAAGGGGTGTTGGGTCGGCTGGGCCGAGCCCAACCCATTTCTTCTTCTTTCTCTTCTCCCTCCCTCCCGATTTTTCTTCTCTTCTCACCCGGTTTTCCCCTCTCTACACCCAGAAGAATTTCCGGCCGTCCTCCCGCCGCCGTCCGGCCACCAACCGCCGCCACACCAGCCCAGATCGGACCCCCGTTACCTCCTCTCCCTCCCCGGCCTAGTGTCCGAGCCGGTAGTGCCGCCGAAGAGGAGAAAAAGCCGCCGGAACCGCCGACTGTCCAAGGCTTCCCTTCGCCGGAACTTCCTCCTCCGGCCACCAATCCGGGCAAGCTTGGTACGGTTTTGTAGCCCTCCTCCCGTGCAACAACCCCTCCAAGCAGCTCCCTCCCTCTTGAGCTAGGTAAGGAGAAATGTGGAGTTGAAATTTCTAGGCTTTTAAGTTGTTTTCGTTCGATTAGCCTAGTTAGGCTTGGAATTGGGTGATGTGTTGGTCATGAAAGTTGTAGAGGAGATTGAGAGGAAGATTCTGTTAAAATTTGGTAGCATTTGCAGGTCGCCGGAAAACGGCTGCCGGCCGCCGCTGCCGGCGGAGCCGCCGGCGGCGCCGTCGCCGGTTGGGAGATTTTAATGTTGTTAAATTTGGAATATTAAGGGGAGTTTATTGAAGTGAGTTATGGAATTTTTGGATGAGTTTTGGATAGGTTTATGAATTTCCGAAGTGTGGTATTTTTGGCGGGTAATTAATGTAGAATCCGGCCGTTGGATTTAAGTCGTATTTTGGAGAGGTTGTATTTACGACTGTGGAGTATGATATTTAAGTTCGGATCGTCCGATGTAAGAATATCGAAGTTAGGCAATAATGAGCGTAATTATGGCTCTCGGGTAATTTTGCCTATTTTGATTAAATATTGGATATTGGTTGGGAAATTAATATTATATTTGGAACAGAACGTGAAGAGGCTCGAGCAGACGAGACCCCAGATTGACATCAGGCTTAGGCCTAATTTGTGAGTGGACGTTTATTTTAAATAAATTGCATGCTATAGTTCAT
>NW_004443391.1:8665-13340 GCF_000184155.1 Fragaria vesca subsp. vesca
TTACTTTAGTTATGTGATTTCTAATGGCATACTTATTGAGGAGGGAACCGATTTTCACTTGCTGATGAGATTTGTGTGTTATGCAATATATGTTGTTTGTGTTGAAATCAGTGAATGGAATTGGTTCTTTGAGTTTTTTTTTGTCAGTGTTTTGGTTAATATCGATGTTTGCATCCAATCTACATGTCTTTTCCTTCTAACTACTCTTTTGTTGAAGACCAATAAAAGCACGTAATGAGAAAGCAATATTGAGAGGGGATTTGCTCACTTATCATCACTCGGTCATCAATACAGCTGTAGCTACTGTAATGAAATTTGCTATGATGAATCAAATTAAAACTTTGTCAACATAGTTTTGACGAATCCTCTAGACTACTCTTTACCTACTTTTATTTGTCTTAGACCTTTGTGTTTCTGGGTTTTGATTAAGGACTTGAACTCTACTACCAATAGTTGATTGTTTGATTTTTGATTCAAACGATAAGTTTTTGAATGGAAGTCCTTTTACACACGAAGCGCGGGCATCAAGGTTAGTTAAATATGAGAAGGGTCAATTAACATTTCTTCCCGCCCGCCCGCCCGCCCCCCTCTTACGCCCTATCATGCTTCATACACTGTAATGAAAGTCCACATTATTGATTTCTACTACACGGTTGTGGGAGCTTGACTTTATGTACTTATGGTCTTTTGTATGTAATATGGCCTCCAATGATTTTCTACATAACAAGATACTTCTGTAATATGTTTTGTTGTCTTTGAAAATTATGTTATATTTGTGCTCATGTATTTTCTGTTTTGATGATATCTCTGATAAAAAGGATCGTATATTTGTTTCAGTTTTAATAATTTAAAAATGATAACTCACACGAACGAACGTGACCGTGCGTACAGAAACATACTCGCGCTTACAGAAAGGGTAGTAATAATTGGAGGTAAAAAAAAAAAAAAAAAAACCCACGAGAGAATGTAAATGGGGAAAAGAAGAAAAAGGAAAATGGAAACAAGGAAAGGCATCTGCAGGGGTCGCTGTTTGGGGACTTAAGGGTGTGCGGGACCCGCCTTGTGGCGTTCTTAAAAGTATAAACGATAAAACTACCCACTCCCATCATTTTGTATTCCCTCTTCTCTTTCCCTTCCACCCTGGCACAGTCGTCCGTACCCTGTCCCTCCCCTCCCCTCTACGATTCTCTACCGCCTTACCGCCTCAGCCAGTTCCCACACGCGCGCCAACGCTCCCCCCTCCGCCTCTAAGTTGACCCCTCGCACGTGCCTAACCCCTCTTTCTCTATTACTACTATTCTCTGTGGTGCAACAAATAAAAAGCAACAATCACTCTCTCTTTCTTCTCCGCTGTGCGTTGTAGTTTTTGATTTGGATTCTGTTGGCTTTGCACCTCCACCCCTCTCAGCTCCTCCCCTCCATCACAACCCGGCCCGGCAACATCACTCCGGGTCGATTCCGATGAGGATCCGGAAAAGACAGGTCCCCTTGCCGCTCTCGTCTCTCTCTCCCGTGCCTCTATCAGATCCCAACCTCCTCAGCCTCAACCACTGCTCTTCCTCACCTCCCCTGGTGCAACCACCACAACAACAACAACCCCATATCCACCACGATCCAAAACCCTCCCAACGACTTCACGATGTGGGTCCTCTTCCTCCTCAGCCGTCTGATCATCCCAATCGCCGGCTTCTCCCGCAGATTGGGGCGTCCAGCAACGACTGCTCTGGGAGTGATTTTTGCTGGGAGCTGAAGAAGAGAAATTACTGTGCGGTTAGTGAAATAATCCACACCCATATCTGGTTTTTACTAGATTAGAATACTGGTGGTGCACTCTCGTTTGCACCCATGAGAGCATGGATATCATATATGTTTGGAGTTGATTGTTACAGGAGGCATTGAAAGGGGAAGACGAAGATGGATCAAGAGATGAGGGAGAGAAGAAGGGAAACGATACCAGGTAATTAGTATAATCCTTAGAGCAAGTAAGACATAAAATTTCTATCTTTGTTTCATGAAATCTAGGTTGTAGTAAAAATGAAGGAGACCAAGAATTTCTAATTAGTTTTAATTACTCATCCCAGCTCATTTGTGAAAATTAAAAAGAAAAAGAAGAAAATAGAAAACATTTGCTGTAAGTAAGTGGAAATATACTGTTGTAGCTTGTAGGTGTTTTTATATCAGCTTTGGCTAGCCACCATACCTTCCTATCTAATCTAATCCTCTACTCCTCCCTTTTTTCTTCTTCTCCATATTGGCTAACAATTTAAAGTACCCATGCGGTGCACGTTAGCATGGGATATTCTGGTCCCAGATATTACAGCTATTTCTGTTTTTGTTTTTTATTTTCTGGTGGTTATTTTCTTTTCATTTGGCCTGTGAACTCTTGAGGTGCAACTATATATGCGTGTGGTGGTTGATTTTTAGGAAGGGAAGCATATTGGGTGCAGAAACTGTATCTGGGTTTGCTTCAGAATCGTCATGTTCTTCTCATCGAGGTCGATAATAATCTTTTTGTTTTTTTTTTTTTTTTTTTTTTTTTTCTATAAACTGCTCATGAAATTATGTCTCTACGATTTCTTCTAGCTCGTGCTGAAATGAGTTTGTTGAATTGCGTTTCGATATATTGGATATATAGTTCTTGGGAGATGGTTTGAGGGAGAGAAAGCGTTCCCATTCAAGAAGCGAAGAGGGAGCATCGGGGAGGCGACGAGAGTTGAGAAGGAGAAGAAATTCACGCATACTAAGATGGAGAAGAAAAGTAGTGATGGGCTGCAGCAAAGTGACGATAAGAAGCAAGACGATAGAGTAGTTACGGGAGAAGGTATCAACCAGAATGTTGTTAGTGGTACGAGTCCTAAGAAGAGAGCAAGAGGCAATGCAATTATGGAGGGATCGAGGTGCAGTCGAGTAAACGGAAGAGGATGGAGGTGTTGCCAACAAACACTCGTCGGGTACTCGCTTTGTGAGCATCACTTAGGAAAAGGAAGGCTTAGGAGCTTGAACAGCGTCCGAAGTCGGTCTCTGGCGAGTTCTATTGGCTCCGTCGAGAGCAAGTCCAAGCAATTATCAAGACAGTCGTATTTGGAGCTGCCAAAGGATGATGATTGTAAACCTGATATGCTACTTGATGTCAATCATGGCGGTGAACATCAACGACAGCAAAGTGAACACAGTGAAGAGAAAATGCCATTGGTGGTTACGAAGAAGAGAATGAAACTCGGTACTGTGAAGGCGCGATCCATGAGCAGCTTGCTTGGACAAATGAACAGTGCAACTGCAGTGGAGGATGAGAATAACAAGTAGGTCAAACTATTCGTTCAACTATTCGTGTAGTTGAGAGCAAAAATTGAGGTTTGAAGTGTGAATAACTACTAGCTAGCCTGGTGCAACTATGCTTTCAACTAGCAATTGCAATTTGCTTGTGTGTGATTCGATTTGATAATATATATAAACAGATGCTCGGTAAAGTGTTGGATTTATCATTGTCATGATCCTCTTTATAATCTTCTTGTTTAGTGCTTTTGCTTCGCGTGAGTGATGGGTTTATATTAAACAAGTAGATGCAATCTGGTCTAGTTTAACTGCAAATTAATCTAACTTTAATATTGGAAGAATATTTATTTTAGGTTACTGTACATCTTTTGACCAGGTATGCATATATACGTTGATTTCAATTTAGTAAATCAAAGAAAAGGAAATAACAAAGAAATAAGATTTGTTTTCGATTAAAAAGAAAGAAATGTGATGGTCTAATTACATAATAGGAAATCTGTATTATTAGATATTAGGATATGTAAACATGTTACATATCTACTGATCTTTCCATTATGTCACCGTTGTGACAAAACAAATGGAGTCGCCATTAGAGTAGTACTCTTTGCTAGTTGGTACTTGTTTGAATACATGTATTTTTTAGTTGTAGAAATTCTCGTTATTATTTCAGGACTTCTATATGCTTATTGTAATAAGGGTTTAGGCTTCATGTCCCCCTTTGTATTCGACAGTTTCATTAATGAAGGTTTGAGGGCAACTGCACCAGCCCTTTATTCAAAAAAATTATCAGTTAATACATAACACTAGACTGTGGTTTGTGGTTTAATCACAGAAGCCGCCTACGACGGAAGCTGGGAGCCTCAGAAAGGAACCATACGTATGATGAAGATGGCAGGCCAGGTTGTTTGTGGTTTTACTGGTTTTACAGAAACAAGATTATCCTTGTTAATTATGATTGTTTACTGTTAAATATAAGAGCTTGTTAAATAGCCTTTTTAAGTCTTAACATTGATATTTTTTCTTTTTTAATAAACATTGATAAGTTATGAAACTCAAATTTAATTTTGTAGTACCTCGATCTAGAGAGAGAGAGATAGAGAGAGAGAGAGAGAGCTTGCTCATATACCTACGTACGTAGCTACGTATATATATACATGCATACATACGGAATATGAACGCATTCTGCAGACAGGCCCGGATTTGAATAGAGGCACAAGAGGCTTGGGACTCAGGGCCCAAAAATCTAAAGGGCCCAAAAATATTTTTCTATAGTTGTCCAATTTTTTTTTTTTCATAGTTTTTTGGCTGTGCAATCTGACATGAATTAAAGACAATTATCCTAAAACAAAGACAATTACACGTGATGAGGGGCCAAACCATCAATTACTACTTTTAAATTTGT
>NW_004443391.1:13360-40704 GCF_000184155.1 Fragaria vesca subsp. vesca
AGGCTTGGGACTCAGGGCCCAAAAATCTAAAGGGCCCAAAAATATTTTTCTATAGTTGCCAATTTTTTTTTTTCATAGTTTTTGGCTGTGCAATCTGACATGAATTAAAGACAATTATCCTAAAACAAAGACAATTACACGTGATGAGGGGCCAAACCATCAATTACTACTTAAATTTGTACCCATAAAAAGTTAAATATTAAATAGAAGCAGCCAAACAGGTAAGATATTTGTTGTATAGATAGGATTTATAATACAATTAAGATTACTAAACCATCAAGGTTTTGGAATCCTATTTGCATAATAAGTATTTTGCATAAAAATCCTATATATTTTTGGATGTTATATGCTATTTTATATATATAAAAAAAATTAGGGGCCCAACTCTGAGAGTTCGACTCAGGCCTCAAAATCTCAGGTTCGGGCCTGTCTGCAGATCAGAAAGTAAATCTGAGTTTTATCGAGAGTAGAAAGTAATTTATCGAAAATGCATGTGTAGAGGTTGTTTCTGGCATGGCACATCGATCTTTAAGATTCAATAAGGTTGACTAAGAGCTTATTAGTTGATGTTAACATCGAGATTTCCTCCTAATGTTGCATTACATAAATGTGCGGCATAACAATCAGGGCTAAGCAAACTTTTGAAGTGCAGCAACTCCAGCATGCAAGTCCTTCATCAGTTTCGATTTTGAAGCATAGTACTTTGAAGTTTGGACCTGCTCCTTTATTTTGGTTTCAGCCTCCTCGATCAGTCGATCCCTTTAGCTGAAATAGACAGAAAGAATAGATGATAGGCCAATTCATGTACCTGAATGCTACTGGTTAACTTGGAATGGAGGGTTGGAGACAGCTCGTAGGCGTTCTTTGGCAATGACGCTCTCTCTCATCAGCCATACATTGACGAGTACTTTGAGTACTCTTTTCATTTTTCCTCAAATCTACAAGTAAATATATGTTGTTACTAGGTTGAGGTGTCTGTTTATGCATGTTGTAAGTTGTGTCGGCAGGATAAGTGAGGATTTTTGTGTGTGATTTTTTGACATAGATTGTGAGATAATAGTGATGCATAAACCGAATATGAGAACATAAACTGCATGAACATGAAATTTAGAGGGTAGAATGTGGAAAAATCCAAAATAAATTGTGTAATGTAAGAAACAAGGACATGGTGAACCACTGACTGCTCTACATACGGTTTCTGCCTGTACCGCCTGCACAGCCATGCTTTAAACACTCGCAAACCAAACAAACTGCATTTGATGCAGCAAAGCAACCATATCTAAAGCTTTTTTAACTTCTTGATCCCTAACAACTCCAGATGATTATATGCAGAATTAACATATGCAACATGCGTTGAGAAACCAGCCTAGCTCAAAACTACTATTATGATCAACTAGAGTATAATGCTAAAAGGTATGTGCCTCAATGAAATGAAGGGCCTCAAAAACGAGCATTGGTGATCTGCTTATATATGCACTGACATGATAAATTCAATTTCAATATCAATATCAATATCAATATCAACTAGCTTTGAAGGCCTGCAAGCCAATCAGATCATATGAAACTGATCATTATAAATCATGGATTCTAAGGCCAATGCATAATTGGTTGCTTTTGCTTTCTTGAACAATTGTATATAAGTATATACCCTTTCTCATCTCTTAGCCATGCTCAAGAAGTATATAATAATTTTCATACCAATTCTGATAATAGCTACCAGCCGGCAGAAGGTACAAAGTTTATTGATTAATTACAAATGGAGGAGCTCCGGAAAGGGTTTGGCTTCTTGCAGGCCTCACTAGTTGTTCTTGTACTTGATTATAGTTGATATTTGATTATGGAAATATGTGAATGGCGAAATTCACAGTTATGTTTTAGAGTAGTGAAATTTGCACTATCTGATTCACAATTCACACTACACAGTTCCTTTTTTAGTTGAAACTCTTAGTAGCTTTTCAACCTCGCGTTTTCGGGTTTTGTAATAAGGCTTGTCTATTGATTAATTATTTATTTATTTTTAGCCAAAAAAAAAATTATTTTTAAATATTTTATATACATGCGGCTATCCTATGCAATTAATACTCATTAGTTTTGTCCTTACAATTCACAGTTATGTTTTAGAGTAGTGAAATTTGCACTATCCGATTCGCAATTCACACTACACATTTCCTTTTTTAGTTGAAACTCTTAGTAGCTTTTCGACCTCGCATTTTCGGGTTTTGTAATAAGGTTTGTCTATTAATTAATGAATTATTTATTTTTAGCAAAAAAATGTTTTAAATATTTATACACCTGTGGCTATCCACGTAAATATTTATTAGTTTTGTCCTTACAATGTAAACATTGCTCATATATAAAGAAGTTTAATGAGAAGACACATCTACCTCCTACTAGATTATTTCCTTACGATCTCTAGTATCTCTCTCTCTCTCTCATTCTTATCCTAAAATGAAATAGTTAGTTTTTTTTTTTAACTAGGAGTTAGGTAGAGCAGAGTGCTCTCCCATCTCAAATTTATTAATAAAAAAGAAAGATTACAAATAAGTTGGATGACACTAAAACCAGTACCCTAAAACACCAAACTACACTATAAAACAAGTCAATGAAAACGAAAGTTTGGGAGACTGAACTTATCTCGTTAATACATGCCCCAAATGAAGTGGGGAGGTTCATCCCACCAGGATAATGCAGACATCGATAAACCCATATTGGCAAGAGCATCGGCCACCTGATTACCTTCCCTGAAGATATGAGAAGATCGAAAATTCATCTGAGAAATGCGGTGTAAAAAATTACCCCATCCTACTCGCAAACGCCAAGGAACAAGATGAGGATCCTGCAAGAAATTAAGCACAATTATTGAATCCACCTCAAGCCAAATATGCTCCCAATCCCTAACCCAAGCCAACTCAATAGCTTGAATAACCGCCATAACCTCTGCATCCACCGAGTTAAGAATTTCAAGGTTTGAAGCAAAAGCACCAAGGAAAGAGCCGTGAAAATCCCTAAAAATTCCACCATAACCAGATTTCCCTGTAGTCTTTTGCCATGCACCATCAGTATTGACTTTAATCCAACCAAAGAGAGGTGGATGCCAATTAACCTCTGTAATCCTTGGAGCCCGATGGGGCCGACATAATAGACCAAACTTCTTCAAAACCCGGAGCTCTGTTAAAGAATTAGACATGCAACCTAAGGCTAATTTGCTAGCTGTTTTCACGTGACCCATAATTAACTGACGTACTGCATCTACAACAATGGTACAATTATCATGCCTCATTTTATTCCTTGCTTTCCAGATAAACCACAAGGTAGTGGTGTAGCATATTAACCAAATCTCCTTGAGCTGATGACTACGTCCAACACCCCCATAGTATAGTAGATCAACCAAATTTTGAGGTAGACATCCTAACTCAAATAAACCCGCCCGATTGTTCCATAGTGAAGCAGCAAAAGAGCAAGTCAGGAAGATATGTGGCAATGACTCACCATCCCTACCACAAAGGACACAACGAGAAGCCAAAGCAATCCCACGACGTTGTAGTAAATCCTCGGATAACACCCTACCCCTTAACACTTTCCAAGAATGAAGAGAAATACGGGGAATGATGAATTTAGACCATATGAGCTTCCCCCAATCCAAAGATGGTAAACGTGGGCGCAAAAATTGGAATGCCTCCTTTGCAGATAGCTCCCCAGAAGATAATGGAACCCAAATCAACTTATCAGACATATCAGGAACAATAGGGATAGGGACATCATTAATTAACTTACATATGCCTGGGAAGTGAAATTGAAGCAACATAGGAAATTTCCAAGCCCCATTATGAATATAATCAGCTACCAAGTCATCTTGTAGAGCAAGTATGAGACCCAAAAAAATCCATGAGAGGTTTGCCCAAGAAGTTATCATGCCAAAAAGAAACAGTTATCTTTGAAGAAAGATGAAATAGTTAGTTGTTTGTTCAGATTCTTTGAAGAAAGATGACTTCTGTTTATTACTATTAATCTTGTGGTCATGCTGGAAGGAACGTAACTTGAGACTTTGGGAGAATTAAGTGAGGTCACATAATCATCTTCTCTATCAGGTTCGTAACTACATTATTATGTTGAATCAATGATAAAAAAGTAGGGGAGGATACGTCAGTTCCACCCTTGGGTTCCTCCTCCAACTGGATGGTTGAAGGCCAATATTGACGGTGCATATGAACTAAGCTCTCGCCGAGGTGGTGTCGGGGTAGTCCTCCGAAACTCAACTGCACAGACTGTTGGAGGCTGTTGTTTTCGGGTTGAGAATGTCACTACTTCTGATAGAGTGGAGGCTGAAGCTAGTAGAGCTGCATGTGAACTAGATGTTGAATTTAATTTGGCTCTTATAGTATAGTGATGGAATCAAATTGTTTGACATTGGTAAAAAGTACGAAATCTTCAGAGGTTGAGGATTCTGGCTTTGGTATGATCGTTTAAGTATTCTCTTTCTTATCTTCCTTCTTCTTTTTTTTAGTCATGTTTACCGAGAATCTAATACGGCAGCTCATAATAAGTTCGCTAAATTGGCCCTTACTTCTAGTCTATCTGTTTGTTGGGTAGGTAATACCCCAGCTGCTCTTCAAGGCATTTAAGCCTCATTATGTACTCCTTGATCCATTTCAACAAAATCTAACGTCTTCTTCTAAAAAGAAAATTGTAAATAATTTTGAAAGTAATTTTTATGTCACATCATATATCAGAACTTTAATAATCAAATTCAACTTTTCCGTCAATTCGTCGTGAAAACAAAAATTTCAAACCCTGTATATGCATCGCGGTTATATATTAATACATACAAACTCATTGGGGTCCATTCATATGTGGTTTCTCTTACCAGGGACATGTGAGACCCACATGACAATGATAAAAAGTATCAGCTTGAAAGAGAGTTTGGATCATCTTGAGACACGATTGGAGATGCCTACAGGTTTACAAAGTGAAAAACCTTGGACCAACAGGGTCTATGAAAATCAAACCAATAATTTTCATGTCAATTTTTGTTGTCCTAGCTAGTTTCCTTTAACTATGTACGTGTTACATTCTCTTCGACACCAACATAGAAGAGTTATGTGCCTCGATTATTGGATGGCTAAAAAGTCATGGATTTTGGTAGTCCTGAATATTGACATACGTACCGATCCTCCAATCCTATGAAAGAATTGCTTAAATTTATATTTGGGAGAGTTGTAAATACTTAATGTTAAGGAAAAAAAAATGGAGATGGTATCTCACATTTACTCCTTAAGCACTTTCGTATCTCAATTTAAAAAAAATATCAGTTCGGTATCATCAGGGTTTAGGGTTTAGACTCGAAACGAATTTGACTGTTAACTCGGTTGACCTCCGTTAAACTTTGAGAGGTGTTTTCGTCATGCCCTAATATCACAACAATTTTGCTCAAAGCTTCTTGCTATTGCACATCTGACATTGATTATGATTCTGTGCATGCAAGTATCTTGACAAAGGTGGGAGAGATCGAGGATGTTCATCATATGGTGATCAAGGAGAGAAGGCCGAATTAGTGATGGCTGTCCAGGTTGGTTTTCTATGCTCTCGGGGCTCTCGGCGAATCACGAAGGCTAGGTATGAATTTTGTCAGATTTGATGAAGCTCGAGTCTGAATTGAAGGTTTGTGTATACTGACAGTGTTTTGCCAATATGAATGGGCATCGTGGGTGAGACGTTGGCTTTAAAGGAGCGTTGCCTGAACGAATGGGCGGATTGAGATGGTGATGAGCGCGATCAGAGAAGAGGAAGCAAGGTGTCCAGAATGATTTTCATTCTCATCCGGAACAACAATTGGATTGAATCCAATTCTCACCTTCGCCTCCTGGAAGACAATGTCTCGTTTTGAGTGATTCCCATTGAGATTTCAAAATTCAATGGTACTGGCCGGGTTCGTTTCAAATTACGGAAAGAAGGTAATTGCCTATCAAAATTCAATGTTATTGACGCCGAAAATCTCCATTCTATCTTTTTTCCCATGTGCTTGTTCTTAAAAACCATCTTTCTCTTCAATTGTGTTATAGAAAATCCCCCAATTTAAATCTTACCTCTCATAATGAAACCCCACTTCTCATAAACTATTCAGCTACCCCATCAATCTATCAAGAAAAAGTGCATAGTGAATGAGATGGATGAATTTAAAGCTTGAAATTTTGAATGATTAATGTGGAACTTAGGAGAAATTTCATGGACTACCACATTTGTAGTAGTCTGAGTTTGCACTAAGCATGGAGAGCGGGGAGGAAGAAAAAGATGAGTAGAGTGTGAGGAGGAAGAAGAAGAGATTGAGTGAAGAGACGAGATATCCCTCAGAAGTTACTCGAGTCAATAACCAAATTAGTTTCGGGTACTTATGTTGGGTAAGGGTGTAAATGTACCAAACTGATATTTTCTCATTCGGAACAACAACTGGCTTGAATCCAATTATCACCTTCGCCTCCTTGAAGACAATGCCTCATTTTGAGTGATTCCCATTGAGATTTAAAAATTCAATGGTACTGGTTAGGTTCATTTCAAATTGCGGATAGAAGTCAATTGCCTATCAAAATTCAATGTTACTGATGCCGGGAATCACCATTCTTTCTTTTCCCATGTGCTTGTTCTTAAAAACCATCTTTCTCTCTAATTGCGTTATAGAAAACCCACCAATTTAAATCTCATAATTAAACCCCACGTTTCATAAACTATTCAGCTACCCCCGTCAATCTATCAAGAAAAAGTGCTTAGTGAACTGGATGAATGAATTTAAAAATTGAAACTTTGAATGATGAATGTGGAACTCAGGAGAAATTTCATGGACTGCCACATTTGTAGTAGTCTGAGTTTGCTAATCATGGAGAGTGGGAAGGAAGAAGAAGACGAACAGAGTGTGAGGAGGAACAAAGAGATTGAGTGAAGAGATGAGAATCTCCCTCAGATTTTACTCGAGTTAATAACCAAATTAGTTTCGGGTACTATGTTGGGTCAGGGTGCATGTAAATGTACCAATATGATATTTTTGTAAAGTGAGATACCAAAATATTTAATGAAATGTGAGATACCGTTCGCATATTTTTTTTTCCTCTAATGTTAATTGAAGTTCATGTCTCACCTGCAACTACAACATCACCAGAAACCAATGTGCCTTCACCATACCACTCGACACTAAGGTTGCATTAGTCTTATTTCGAATCACATGAGGACTACCCTTCTTCTTTCGGACCTTGCCTGTAGAGTCCGGCATCACCACTACTCCATCGGAACTAGTCCGGCGGTGCTTCGCGGCCTCCTCATGCTCGTCAGCACGCCAATTGCACACCCCCAGCAGATTAAGGCTGCCAAGAGTAGCACTTGGCCCAAGCAGCCCATTACCCAAACCAACATCATCCTTTCCTACACCAAGCAACCCAGTCGGCCCAATGACCCCTGCTGGCCCAACAACAGATCCATCCCACCTTGCAGATTTCAAACCAGGTTGGGTTCCCGCAGAAAAAGCCGGATCCCTTAACCTAGCTTTTGCCACAACAACGAGCCCCGTCCTCGGCTACATGCCTACATAACGGCCTCCGGTACCACCTGCGACGTCGCCGCTGACTCCAGAAGACCATTGTAACCCGTGGGGTCATGGGAAAACAACCCACAACCCCAACACAACCCTCTCACCTTCTCCATTTTCATGTCCAGATCCACTGTCACTTCCGATGAGAAATTAAGCCAGGGTTCACCGCTACAAAAACAGCCGCCGCACATTGTGCATGATTTGGTCTTCTGGACAACCTCCCTACGCAGCAGAGCCGCCGGATCAGCCTGAATAAACGAGCCCAAAATATTCCCAAGTCGAGCAAGGACATTCTCCTTGCGCATGGCAAGTCGGAGACCCCTGACAATGACCCAAACCTCCAGCAGATTCGGAAAGCAACCCCTGGATCACTCACTCCATCGTAGTCTGCCAAGATAAACATGGAGTTATTGTAGAACCAAGGTCCCCCATGTAGGATGCGATTATGCTCTTCCGTCTCCTTGAATAGGGAAAACGAAAAGCCCGCCGTCCTCCGCATGGATCTTGACCTTCTCCATCACCCTCCAAACCGCCAACATGGCAGAAAGCACCGACGGAGCTGCCACCTCACTTACTGGCAAAAGCTAGCCGACGGCACAAAAGAACCAGAATCTTGGATGAGACACCCCTTCCCCTGGTCTAGGACCACCACCGCCTCCTATAGCGGAGGCGCCGCCATCCTCTTTTTTCAGCAACTGTCGACTAGGGAGAAACCTTCTTATTAATGATTTATGATGAGACAATTACCTTGAAGTTATAACTTGTAAGTATATGATTTTGGAGTAACTGAACATGTTAAGAAATTTACGTAGCTGCACAATGGATTAATTGGTGCCGGAATAATTTCTGATTTAAATGTAGCTTTATTAGTTTACACACTCAAGTGACTCAACATATATAATACACAGATCTATATATGAAATCATATATTATACGGATTACACAATCAATCGATCATGCAAACTCTAGCTAGGGAGCTTAATTTCATGTTCCTGTGATTATACACGATACATATTACGTACGTACTGGATATTCTGGAATTATAATATATTCCGTCAACTGAATAATTCGATCACAGAAATAAAGGATACCAGTACTATATATATATATATATATATACCCCATTAAACTGAACTTGAAAGCTAGCTTTGTCAGATACTTCTTTAGTATCCCGGATTGCAGCATCCACAGAGCATCTGGAAAAATGAACCACTTGACTCTTGCTGCAATTGACATGAAAAACAAAACCTCAACAAACAGAGCACAAGAATTTGCGTTGTCCTACATATTACTAGCAGCCAGGCAATTATCAGGATTTCCTAATCACTGTAGCTAGCCTTGCTTAGACACTCACAAAGGAAAGCACACAGAAACCAAGTGTATATAAGGTTTTGAGCAACTAAGAATATAAATATAGCGATCACAGTAAGAACCCAATTGCTTGAGGATGGCCAAGCAATGATGAAACACATTATGTTCCCTTGTTATTTCGAAATAAAAGATAAACCCAACAAAGAGATTTCACTTCACAGGGAGATTCATGCATGCACCAAGATAAGAATCAATTAATTAAGAAATCAGACAAATTTAATTAAGTTGGTATTGAAATCAACTTACAGTATCCGATTTGGTACTCTGATTTCCAATGTTTGACCTCCCCACGGGTTCACTTGATTTTCTCTTCTTCTCTAGGCCTAATTCCTTCCTGGTAAGAGTGTCATTTCGAGTCAAGAATGCTTCATCCATTCTATTTTCTGGTCCTACTTTATTGCTCAAGACCTTGTTGCTTGTAATAGTACTTTTGATGGACTCAAACGTAACTTGGACTAATTCAGCACCACCCTTTGGACCTTGATGACCATTTTCTTTCCTCCCTTCGTTTTTCTCACCATAGGGTGAATTAGAATAGGACTTGGCCAAATCTATGGAAAAATATGCATCACTAAATTGATGACTCGGAGTCAGAGTAGTGTCTCCGGAGACAGGAGCTGATGAATCTTGATAAAAAGATTCTTGTCTTGGGTTCAGAGCGATGGTATCGGGCATGTTTGCTTCTGTTACCTGATGTGATCCACTTCTTACAAATCCATTCCTTACCAACTGCAAGAGCTCCTTGCCTTCAATATTGTAACCTTGAGAACTATCAAGAAGTTTTTGATCAGAAATGCCACAAGAAAGATGAGCATCAAACTCACATATGTGACACCTATACAGCCATCCATCATAACCAGGCTCACTGCAGATATCGCAGCACAGATCACACGGAGGCAAAAAGGACAATTTCAACGCGTGAGGGTGTGATGAAGTTGCAATAGAGAAAGGCAGGATGGAGCACAAGCTATGGTAGTAAAGGCCACATTCCTTGCAATCATAGTAAAATCCGGCAACAAGCTTTCCGCAGGCCTTGCAATTTATAGCTCCTTTGCTTGAAGGTGAAGGATGGAGATTCAAATAGTGATTTGGATGTGCCGGGTGGCGATTTTTTTGGGGCATGTTGTAGCACACTTGGTGTAGGAAAAATGGGCATTTTCTGCAGCTGTAGTAGTCCTTACAGGGGAGTATCATCAGACTGCAGCCTGCACATGTTTGGTTTTGCTTGAGAGGTGAATTGGTTTGCTCTAGTGAATGTTCATGGCTAAAGTGGTGAACGTTGAGCTTCTGTTCCAGTTTTTCCATTGCTTCAATTTGTTTGCTCCTATCTGTCTCCTACAATCTCTTTGCTGATTTGAGTTTTAAGTGTTTGGCTTTCAACTATTTCTTGAAATATCCGCAATTGGAGTTCCTATATTTCCAGTGTATTTTAAGAATGATCGGCATATTACATGTTCTTTTGCAAATTCCAAGGCTAATAGGAGCAAGATTCTTGACTGTTTAAGACACTTCAGAAATGTTGCCTTGGCCGGCAGTGTATATACCAATGATCGATAGTGTGACGTTCTTGCCCCTTTTATCGTGGAAGGTTTTTCATATCTAGATAACTTGCTACCAATTGGTTCTTACATTCGTTGGTTCAGCAAGACCAGGCCACATTATATCAGTACTATAGACCAATATCGACGATAAAGAGAATGTTGGTAAAAATCTAATACTTGTGTTATTCTTTTGGATTGTCAATTTATCATCAAGCTCGCTAGTTCTTTTTTTTGATTGAAGAGCTAGATTGATGTCATCTTGCAACGTACATAACATTCTCGATATCTAGGCTAGCTTGGTAGCTTGAAAAGAGTAATGTAACAACAAGGCAGTGCTGGGTTTTAGTACTTGCCTTTTTGAGTCCGAGTCCCATCTCTCATTTACAAATTACAAATTTACAATTCACAGCCCATAGGCCACGCTTTCCCGGTGATATTTGAATCTGACTGTTTTGCAATTGGTACAAGCAGTTCAAGCAGAAGGAGATGATTTCTCTTATTTGGGTCGTATCATAGACGACATTTCGGCTTCCTTGGGTACTTTTAATGGTTCTTCCTTTAAACATATCTATAGGGAGGTGAATGTATCCGAGAGAGAGAGGGAGAGGCGGCAGCATGAAGGCTCTTGTTCTCTCATCATGGCGGCTGCTCAACCTACGTTGTTCCCGTCTGAATTTTTTGGGCTGTGCCACTCCCGCTCACGGCTCTCAACTGACGAGTCCTTCGGGCTCGCGAATCGTTTCACAGCAACCTTCGGGTGGCCGTAATCTCCTCCTTTCGGCTTGGCACCGGTTCACTGAAGCTTCCTCTATTGGAGTTTTTGGGGGTCAGCGGATCTTCTCGCCGGCGGATCCTATCTTGATCTGGGATCCTGGGTCTGCCAAGGTGAAAGGATTTGATATAGATTCTCTTTTTCTGGTGATCCGTAGTTTGGCTGCGGGATGTCAGCGGAGGAAGCTTTTGGGTCCTCCACGGTGGTGCTCTGGGATCTGGTTGAATGGTTTGGTGTCGGTGTTCTCCGATGGAACGAGTTCTGTGTATGTTCCGGCCAATATTGGGTGGAGTGATTTGAAGGGGCGCCGACGGCGACGTGCTAAGCGGCGGTGTCGTGGTGGCAGGATGCGTCGGAGTGCCGTGAAGGTTGCTAGGGTTCATCTCTGCAGGTTTTGGGCCTGGATCTGGGGTCCAGATTTAGGTATGGATCTGGGCTGGTTTCGGACAATTGCAATGGGCCTTGGTATACTCAAGGATTGGGCCCGGATATGGGATCCTGGAGACTTGAACTTTGGCTGGACTTTTTATTATCTCGTTTTGAGTGAGAGATCGCAAAAGGAAGAGAGACCTCGGTGCCTCATCATGGGGAAAATTTTATTAGCCGGGGCTCTTATTCCTTTTGTTTTGGGCTTCATCCAAGAAGGTGGGTGTACTAGAAGATTACTAGTTTAGTTTATTCTTTTTTGGGGTGGATTTGTAGTAGTTTCTATGGAACGGTTTTTTATGACGCTCCTATTTGGGAGGATCGTTTTTGTACTGCTTGCTAAGTTAATAGAGTATGACCTCTTTCATTCAAAAAAGAAAAAAAAAAAAATAAGCGAGGTGAATGTAATGGCTCATCAGCTTGTTAAATATGCATTGCTGTCTGGTTTTCAGGTTTCTTGGATGGGGATCGGAATGTGCCTCCAGAGCTTGAAGACTCTCTATGTAATATCTGATCTGATCGATTTTACGAAAGTATATCGTCTTCTTTCTTAAAAAAAAAAAAAAAACTACATTTTACAAAGGAAAAATGATCCAAACAATGTCTTCCCGACCAAATATAGATATATAGAACCGTTAGTTTTGTCAAAAAAAACTGACGGCAGACATACTTTTACCAATTTACCCCTTTGTTTTTGTTCCTTCTTTTGTATAATAAATAATTTTTTGAGTTTGTTGTCAGAAACAAAAAAAACAAAAAACAAAACTGAACTACACAGCAAACACCTCCCTCTCCTTCACCCCTCCCAATATCTCCTTCCCCCGCACCCTCATCTCCGGCGACACCGACGGTTGTTCTGTATCTACGAAGCCCACCCCTTTACCTGGTGGACTGTTGAGTTCTATTTGGCTAGTGAGGAGAAAGTGATGATTGTTCATGAGGATGCGAGTTGGTTTGAGAATTGATGGTTGATCACTCGATCTCCATTGCACGTCAATATTGACAGAGAGAGCACAAGACATAAATTAGAGAGCCAGATACTTTGATTTAAATATCTTTGATTTGATCTGGGTCACTGGGTGCGAGCTTCATTTCAATTATTCAAAATTTCAAAACCATCTATCGGCGGCGGCAAGTTCAGTTCGAAGGGCAGGAGTCTCCGGAAAGACGACGTGGGTTCTGAAAACGTTGTTGAGTAACGTTATTTACAACTTCAGAATGTAGGTTCGAAACTTCGAATGGATTCAGATCTTTAGAGACGGAGAGAGTAAAGGGGGAGTTTTATAATCGACGAAGAGAGATAGAGAAGGAACGTAGTTTCAGAACCAAAAAAAAAAAAAAGATAGAGAAGGAAAATAAAGAAAAAATGTTAAGATCTGAAAAGACGAAAGTGTCTTTTAATTGTCAGTGTTTTTTAACGGAGTTAACGGTTATAGATACCAATCTTCAATCGGAATAAGAACAAGATACCGTTTTGAAGTTTTTGAAAGTTAAGACACTAAATATTAGCTTCTCTTAAATGTGAGACACTGTTTAGATCATTTTTCTTTTTACAAGGTATATATAACTCTGGTGTGGATGAGCTAACAGAGAGAAGGAAAGAAAGAAGAGCAAAGCTAAAGAGAAACAAAAGAAAGCAATCGATAGGGATAGTGGTTGTTCTCTCTCTTAACAACCAAATATTCAATCACTTCTTCGGGTGCTCTTTATCTATTCTTGTGCACTTGAACTTCATCATTTTATTATTATTATTATTATTATTATCGTGTCTTAGGCAGGAAAACAGAACAGAACAGAACAGAGCAAATTTTGGTTCTTGCATGTCATGAATTTGTTTGAGCTGTATGAATGTTCTCAAGGAATGAGCTAAATGAATGTTGCTAATTGAAAAGATCGGCCTCAAAGCATCGTGGTTAGGAACCATTTCCGACGGTACCCCCCAGTTCTTGCTACGTGCTGCACTGATTAATTACAGACCTACCTTCTTCAGTGTGTGTGTGTGTGTGTATATGTGTATATATATTTGACATGTTTTTATTGTGTATGGATACCACCACTAGAATTAGAATTAGATTTAGAGAGGTGTCATGATGAAAGAGTAGCAGAAACCAGGAAGAAAAGTTCAGAAAGAAAAGTCCCCCCATGTAAACAAAATGGTGTCTAAATGTTTGTTATTTATTGATTGATAATCATACAAGAAAACTATGATTATATACAAGCTTTCAGTATCATATATATACAAGAGGACTATAACTATAACAAAGCTATAGATACAAATCCTACAATTACTCCTAGATATGTTGGTGAGGAACTGAGGATATCCCGATCCATCATTCTAGATCTCCAGTATTGCTCAGTCACCTTGAATGCTGAATTGCTGATCACAGAACTTATTTCTTTCCTTTAACATGAGATTAAAATTAGATTGCTGAATTTGATATTGTTGGAGGTTTCTTTGACCAAAGTTGCAGGCTTTTAGAAGATGAAAGCTGGTTTGCTTCGATATGTTTGTGAAAGAAACTAAGAAAGCGTGCTTGTTTTTTTAAGCATAATTTGTGTCTTCTTACCTGACTCATTTTTGTTTGTGCTGAAATACAAGAGAAGATGACCAACTCATTTCATTTTCTCAGAAACTTACAATGTAGTTCAGTAAGAAGAGAAACTAGCAAAAAGCTAGACATCTACACCTGATTCGGAAATTTTCCTCCAGCTTCGACAAGTTATATTTCCGAAACAAACTGATTTTAAGAACTGTTACAAGCCAAATTCATCAACCCAGAACATTAGCAAGAGGAAGCAGAAGCGCAATTAGCTAGAATCCTTTTGACAATTAAACCTTTTCTTTTATGGGACAAAATTGCTTGCCACAACCAAATTTTGGAATGTTTGAGCTAACTAAACATAAGGAACCAGAACAGTAGAACATATATCATACTCACAAAGGCAAAACAAGAAGAGACTCCGATCAAACTAGCTAGCTAAACCCTGATTTAGATTCCACTCCACACCATCTCTTCAATAACGATCCTAACTCAATTCAATTTAATTCAGTTTCAGGACTTGAATGATTCTGGTGAAAACCGATATAATATCGGGTAATGTGCACGGTGGTCTGACGGAAGACGATGACAACACACGGCCTCATTGCCTCAACCATTACCGGCGGTCCCCTAGAGACCAAAAACATGCAGGAAATGTCTCTGTCGACTCTCAATCCAAAAAACATGCATACAGGAAAAGTTTCACGTGTTTATCCAGATTTATGCCGACTAGAACAACACGACACCGAATAATTTGTCCCAGACCGACCAAGATACCAACCACCACAATATTACCTAGCTACCTTCTTGTTTAAAACGTACTTTCACCACTAAAATTACATCTTAGTCCTTCGGGGCATGCAGTTTTTTGATCTATATAACGGGCAGTTTGGAGCAAGCTGAGGAAACCATCAGACTATCAGAGCAAATATCACTCAAAAACCTAAGAGTACGAAAATGGCACTAGCAATTGCGACTTTACCAGCTTCCGTAGCTCTCCGTCGATACGGCGGCAAAATTCTGCAGTACGTACATGAAGATGTGGAGACACACGGGTTGCTCATAGCAGACGGAGACGACGTTATGAGTCCGTTGTGTAAGCTGGAGGTGTTGCCGGCACGGTCGGGTAACGGACGAGTGCACATAAGATGCAGTTACAACAACAAGTTCTTGGGGGAGAAGGCGATTCCGTGGTGGCGCCGGTGGCTGAGCAACCTGTGGAGGATGAATCAGCATGGGGATGCACCGTGTTCGTGCCTTCATATATCTTCCACAACAGTAATCACGACGTTCAGTTGTTGCATGTGCAACGAGGACGCAACCTATTCATCGATCAACAAAATCCTGTTCTTGCAGTATCAGAACAAGTTCCTGCAAATCCCCAAACTGCTTATCACATGATATTCAGTTTCACCGATTTGGTACCCCTGTTCATGATGCCCAGACACGTGGCGTTTAAAGGGGATAACGGCCAATACCTTCGGTTCATGACGATCAGCAACCAGCCCTTTCTACCCTATCAAAAAAAAACCCAGCCCTTTCTACAGTTCAGTTCCGCCGTCGACAAATGGCATCCATCGGTGTTGCAAGAGGTCGAAAACGACTTTTATGGTTACGCTGACAATTGGTTTCGCACCAAGTGTCATAGCAGCAATGTATGGGACGGATACTGGAGGCGTAACCGTGATTCTGATCCTGAATGGATTCATGCTGACTCGGTTTTATTGCCCCACCACTCGCCCGTGAGCCACCGCTGGGGCGACAACATTTTTAGGGCAGCCAAGGTTGGCGAGAGTGCTGAAGGCATCATAGTCGCTTTCAGAAGCACCAATGACAACTACTTAATGCGAGGGAGTGCTAACAATGTCCAAAATGTGCTCCGTGCCACCGCCTCCACCACAATCCCCGAAGCACGCTTCTTGCTGGAAGAGCTTGTGAGATCCAGACTAATCTACAACGTTAACTTCAACCTCCTGGACGCGAGGATCTACTCTAACGAGCCGGAGTTGGTGACAGGCCAGAGTTTCAATAACGTCACATCACTACCTCAGAATATGGAGCTCACCTACACATATACACAAAGTAAGTCGACTAGCACATGGAATGCCACCGTTTCAACCACCGTTGGCGTGTCTACCACTTTCAGAACCGGTGTTCCGTTCATAGCACACAGTGAGATCAGTACTTCACTTGAGACTACAACAACATACGAGTGGGGACGAAGTTACACAGAAGACGAAACACGCACGGATACAATCGCTATTACTCTGCCACCGATGAGTGGCGTCACGGTCAGCAGGATAGAGACACGGGGTTCGTGTGATGTTCCCTTCTCTTACACTCAGGAAGACACTCTTTATAATTGGGAGAAAAAAGAATACCAAAAGCATGATGGTCTTTACAGAGGAGTTAATAGTTTCAACATCCACTACCAGGCTATAGAGGAACCCCTGCCGTCGTCGTCCGATCCAAACCGAGAAACAAAGACGTATCCAGTGTTTCCCACTACTTCTCGACTAGTGTCATCTGTGCCTGCTGCTTAGCAATTCTTCAGGGACTACTACTAAATGCAATCGGCCGGCGTTCCTTAATTGGCTGCAAAAGTGGTACTTCGTGTCTGTCTGTGCTTGTTTCCATTTTCATTTGCTTGTAGCCTTACCTTGTTTGTGAGGTTGTCATTTGCGTCCAGCTAGCTAGGAATAAAATTGTAGCGAGGTTAAAAGGCTTGTTGCATCTACGAAATGCAATTGGCGTTCCTTGCTAGCTAGTATTCGTGTGTCTGTGGGCGCTAGCTTGTTTTCATTATCCTAATTTGGCTATAGCCTCGGTCGATCACCTTGTTAGTGAGGTTGTTGTTTACGTCTTGCAAGGAATAAAATTTTCCGTTCATGTGTGACATTACTAACAGATAGATAAAGATTACAATGAGTATTGATTACAAAACTTCCTGATAATGAGAAAATATAATCATGCCCACCTAGACGTCGCAGTTGAAATCAATACGAACACGCTCATGGAGCTAACACTAGCTTGGCCCTTGCTCCTAACAAAGAAAATATAAAGCTAACACTAGCTTGGCCCTCGCTCCTAACAAAGAAAATGCTGGCTCAACTTGAAGGCTTCCTTTGCTAGGGGATGTGAAATACTTTTGCATTCTCGCTTCACAAAACGCCAACTACAAGCTGAAAGTGTACGCTAACTTATAGTCCCCCTAACTTATTACTTCAGAAAAAAAAAAAAAAACTACATTTATAAATCTGATATCCCCAATGTTTGTACAGAAAAAAGAAAAAAGAGGAATGCACACACCAATAGAGTAGCAAGCCCTCGGAAAATAGGGGAGCATTTAAGGAACAAAATCAATTAGAAACATGAACATGAATTTACAGAAACTTAATTATAACTCTTAACCTTAATGGCCATGAGAAAAGACTTCCCGATGAACTTGTCAAATTATCCACCTTTGATCACAGCTCTGTGGAAAACTTCAAAGTGAACAACCCCAAATGCAGTAGAATTCTCACTCGTATATTTTGCAATGGTTCGAAGCTTGCAAACTAATTAGGTCATAATTGCATTACAAAGCATAATGTTCCGAAGACAACAGTTCTGCATTTATTCTTGACCCTGGATATCAGAAAACAGATATTAGTTAAAAAAACAATAATCACCAAGGAAAACAAAGAAAAAGGAATTAAAAAAGGGTATATTAGGAGATATTAGGAGACGTATATTAATCCATCAGTACAGGGTGGGAGGCAGGAGATATGCAAACAAATCGAGTTATATCTAATTGAAACCTTCAGCTTTTATAGACTACATGCTGCCATATTAAGAGATGCACAACAACAACACCTAATTTTCAAAAGTTCATGCTCTTAACTTAAAATCCTGAGGAGCAATGACAACATTGTTACTGCATACACACACACACACACACTACTAATATGTTAGGCATTCAATAGTATACTCCTTAGTGATATAGTGATAGTAATCTAAAATCAAGAAATCAGGACAGACAAGGTACAAGCCAATGCTAGTAATCTCTGGATAAGAATCATAAGATACCAATGACCAATCATCAATGAGGACGATGTATATCTAAGGATAGCATTAGGAACATTTTGTGGTTGCGTAGAAATATCACTTTCAAAGTACTCAAAACTACATCAACTCTAGCATACTGCTATGTTATAGTGAACTGCAATTGGTCACAAAAGCAACTATTAAATCACAATCATTTAAAAGCTATAAACTGTATAGGGAAATAACTTACAAAGATTGGATTACTCATTGGAGACCTGGTCGGTCACATCCATCTGGAGCTTCGGCAACTTGGGGCATTCGATGACCACAGGATTCAGTTCAGCTGGCAATTTTATCCCAATGCTCCTCAACTCCGGTAGTTCTAGTAGATACAATTTCCTCAACCTTTGCATTTGACATTTGGATTGTGAGTCACATTCGAACAAAGTTTGCAACTTATCACAAAACTGAACATGTAGAATTTCCAGGTTTTCTGGCAGCTGGGAGGAGGGAAAGACATTTATGATTCCTGGACAACAATCCAGATACAAATGTTTAAGGTTCTGAAAGACTTGTGGTTGCACACTCCCATTGTATAGTCTGCTCAAAATTGGAAGGTTTGAAACCCATAGAGTCTCTAAACTTCTGCCCAGTGTGACACCTGCTTCTTCGTTAGAAAGAATGTTCTGTACTTTACTGCATCTCTCTAACCAACAGCCTTTCATTACCTTCACATTATCCGAACCTAAATCAGATAGTGTAGCTATGAGGTCATTGTCAACCAAAGATATGCATTCGGTACACTTGAGGACCCTTTCAAAACCCTTAGGGAGACTGTACGATCCATAGATTTCCAAAGACCTGTCATGCTCTTTTGGATGAAAATGTTTAGTATGGAAGTACACGTCTCTAAAGATATATTCATCTTTGCAGTGATTTATACCTCCATCTTCGCCTTGCTTCTTCTTTACGTGGAAATGAAATGTTTTGAACTTTTCTTCCCAAAACTCAGGATGTTTGTCCAGAATGTGAAAAATTTCATTGCCACCAACTGATATGGAAGGTTTGTCACTGCCCACGTAAATATCAGCAGACTCAAAGATGCCACATTCATTCCAGTTGACCACTTGTGGCAAATGATTTATCTTTCCCAAGACAATATCACGCATACCCCTCAAGTCTGGCAGATATAGCTGCTTTAAATGAGGAAGCTCTGATATCTCATAAGGAAATGTCTTCATTCCAGTCCCTGACAGATCAAGAACCTCCAGGCGACTAAGTGACTTCAGAGACTGCAACTCTTCTATATGTGAACAATCTTTTAAAAAGAGCTGGCAAAGGTTGCTGAAAGTGTTTAGGGGTGGCAGAGTCCGAACTAGTGTTCCAGAAAGATCAAGAATCTCAAGTAGTGTTAGTGCTTCTAGATCTTGCACTCTTTCTAAGGATGAACAACCCTTTACTGAGAGCTGTCTGAGGTTGGTGAGTTTGGACATGGATGGTAGCACTGACAGTGGGATTCCAGATAAGTCGACGATTTGAAGGTGTTTCATATGCTCCAAGAATTCAAAATTAATGTCGGCTAAAGAACTGGCACCACACAGATTGAGTTCAACAAGTTTTGGAAAGTCTTTCAGAGGTGGAAGCTTTTTCAGGTTTTTGCAATTTTTGAGGATGAGATGACAGAGGTTACTGGCTTTGCAAATGGAAGGAAGGAACTCAAGCATTGTGTCTGAGAGGTTGAGTATTCGAATATGAAACATCTTTTGAAAGGATTCCTCATGTAATTGTTTCACAGCCCTGCAACCTGAAATATCAAGAATCTCCAGTTTTTCAAGAGGCTTCAGGTCTGGCAAATCAACCAAAGCCACGCAACCGGAAAGATTAAGCTCTCGAAGCCTTTTAAGTCCTTCCATCTCTGGAAGCTTTTCCAAACATGAACAATCCATTAGCAAAAGTTGACAGAGGTTTGCTAGGTTGGACAGGGAAGGTAGTTCTTTTACTTTAACCTTTGAAAAGTTGAGAACTCGAAGAAGCCTCATATGCTGGAAGGATGTGTCTTCAATTTTTTTCACAGAGCTAGAACCAGAAAGGTCCAGTGATTCAAGATCCTTGTTTTCTTTTGTGAGTGGTAATTTTGAAAGCTTATGACACTCTCGTAAGGAGAGATCAGAAAGGTGGCTGAAACTGGAAGGTAGCCTACTGATATGAGTTCTAGATAAATCAAGGGTCTCAAGGCTATCTAAGGGTTCAACCTGTATTTCTTTTAAGCCTGTAGCACCAGCAAGGTCAAGAGTTTGAAGCTGAGGTATTGTGTTCAAGGTTGGAAGGTGAGCTAAACTTGCACAACCACCTAATAAGAGATGATTAAGTGCAACATTATCATGCAGAAAAGGCAAGCGACTAATTTGGGAATTGGAAAGATTAATTGTATGAAGTTTCTGGAGAGGTGCTAAGGTTTTGTCTTGGAAACTTGTGAAAGAGGTAGCACCAGAAAGATCAAGCACCATGAGCTTTCCCAAGGATTTTAAGCTTGCCAGTGTTTCCAATTGAGAACATCCTCTAAGGATGAGCCACCGTAGTTCACCTCTGTCAAAAAGAGAACTAGGTAGTGATTTGACCTTGGCTTCAGAAAGGTTAAGGCTTCGAAGGTTATCCATATTGGCAAAAAAGTTATCAGGGATCATCTCCAATAAAGTAGCACCAGATACCTCAAGAACACTTAAGCTTTGAAATTCTTGAATAGGATCAATCTTCTCCAAGCGATCACAGTATCTGAGCACAAGAACGGAAATGTTCTTTATGCCAACCAAGGGTACTGGCAGAGATTTGAACCTAGGCTTGAGTAACATGAGAACTTTGAGAGTCTCCATGCGTTGAAAGCATGTGACAGGGACTTCCCTATCGATGCAATGCCCATCCATTAGAAGTGTGGAAACTTTCTCCCAGGTCTTATGACTGGATGGTGATTTTATCATGCGATCCGTATGTGCAAGAACTCCAAGATCTTTCCACTTTTCATCTTCAAACACATTAGCCAATCCAAGCCTTGCAGTCGCATTGAAATCACTTTGGCAATGATCAGTTGTACACAAAAGTATTCCTCCCATGACAACCATATTATCCTCTTGTTTTCTCAACATGCCCCAATCTATAAGGTCCATCAAAACCTTATGTCCTTGCTCATACGCCTTCCCAATCTGACTGTTGCTTCCAAAATATCCTTCCATTATCCATTGTGTGATCAACTCATTGTAATGAACACCACCATGTTTGTTGAGAAGCTGAAAGGTATGCCAAAAGCAGTCAGTGTGAGCACCGGATGGCAACGCATTACACCAAGAGTGAAGTAGCAGATTTATAGCAGTCCTAGCAGTTTCCCCTTCATAAGCTGCTTCTTCCAAAACATTTTCCATTGACCAAACACCAGAACCTTTCTCTGCCAAGTAATTTAATGCTTTTGCTATCGTGATAAGTACGGTAGGAATACCATTACTCATCTTCACAACAGCTGTGGACAGTTTTTCAAAGCTTGGATCAGAAACTGCATGCTTGCTTTCTTCACACAATAAAGCCAAGGACTTATCTGTAGACAAAGGATCCATCTGCAGTACTGTTGTATCTCTGATCTCAATTTCCTGGTTCATCACCCGTGCATTGTCTTCGCCATCACTTTCACCTCTGGTGATTAAAACCTTGAAAGATTTTTGGTGATTTGGATTCAGCAGGTCGTTTATTTCTTGCAAAATCTCCTCTAGTACATCCTGCTTATGAGGAACATCGTCCAGAACTAGAAGAAATAGCTTATTTTCTTCATATGCTGCAGATCTGAATGCGTCAAGTTTCACAGATATTCTCGGCTTCAACATTTCCAAACTCTGCTCTTCCTCAATAGCATCATCATCATCTTCCCATTCCTCATGAATAGATAATAGAGATAGCTGGCGAGCAATGTTTTTGTAAAGAGATTCTGTGTCATAATTGTTATTCACATACAGCCACAAAGAGTCATGGATTAAATCATTATCCTTGATTATCTCTCTTGCTGCCCACGTTTTCCCTACTCCATGCTTCCCATCAAGAACAACTGTTGATACATTGGGGTCCTTTAGCAACTCCAATATCTCCTTGATACGTTCCTTAGTACCTGAGGCCATTGCTGACAACAAAAACAAAAAGTAAATTAATTAATAAAAAAAATAACACATGAAACTTTCATAACATATCGACCTTCAGGAAATTAATTTGGTAATTGAACTATCACAACCCTTTTGTTGCAAAGATAAATTATTTCATCAAAACCATAAAGAAAATCATTTTGTGTTCCCTAACCCATGGTTAGTAGCAGGGAATCTAATTTTCAGAGCAAAGTAACGTGGGATTTTGAAGTTTTGGGCCTCTTGGATGATCAATGGAACTACATGTTGTTGCTTATCGCGTATAAACTGTATAAGTGAAGATGAAATGAAAAATTGATCAAGAAAAAAAAAAAAAAATTCATATTAGTAACTTACAGGAAGTTGAAAATCATTTAGTCATGGCCATATTGCCTAGTTGCAATATAACCTGTCCCATAGGAAGATTTTCCTAAAGAAGACGATTCAAGAAAAGTACTTTTTACAGAAGGGAATCTTTAAACGATCAGCATTTTAGCAACAAAACATTAATATACACAAATCGATTTGTAGTCACAAGCTTATGCAAAGTTAATCCGTATGTATTATTAGTTGATGATGAGAAGTTTTTAACACCAAACTAACAAATTAACCAAAGGTAATGAATTAATATAGAAGAAAGCTTGGGAAAACCTGATGGGTGGACTTGAAACTCAGATTCTGAACACAAGTCAAGCTGATCAAAGTCGGATTATTCTGTTGAATGTTGATCAAGTTGATAGGATACTTGTCACTTCTCAGACATGTTTGGAGAGAAAACTGTATAGATTTTTCAGTCTTCACCAAAATAAGTGTATCAGCTAGTCTTTTTCTCGTTTGATGTCTACATAAGTAAAAAATTTGGGGAATAGGCATTGTCAGTGAAGATATCATCATCAGCATAAAGTTGAAGAAACGAAAAAAGATGGAATCCAATCGATTTGTTCTGTCACTCTCGACTAAGCCATCTCTTGAGCCAACCAACCGTAATAGTCATCGAAAATTATACAGCGCACCCGGGTGCGCTGAATAAGCTCTCAATAGTCATGGGTAGTTTAAGATTACGGATTGGAAGTCCTAAGTTTCTCAAAACCCAAAGGTCCTAGTTTAATTCCAAAAAAAGAACCTTTGGGTTTTGAGAAACTTATGACTTCCAATCTGTAATCTTAAACTACCCATGACTGTTACGGTTGGTTAGCTCAAGAGATGGCAAAATATCATAAAGGGATGATGTTTATGACGATCTATAAAGCATTTTCTGTTTAGGTTCCTCTCGTTTTATAATTTTCTACTTTCTAACTTCTAGATATTTCATACACCATACTAGAATGCAGAACCAGTCTAGATAAAAGAAATCGTCTTAAGCATGCATTTGAGTTTAAACACTCCAAGAGACATAGAAGTTACAGAGCACAAGAAGACAAAAATTGTTCATCTAATTATGAAAGAGTACTCATGTATATCTAAATTATTCTTTCTACATGACTATTTGTTTCCTGTTGTGTTTACGGATTCTTTGATTGGAACAGTAACTCAATTGTTTTCATGTGACATTGTAGGATAGATAAAAAGCTAGATATAACTCACCAGTTGATTTTTGATTACAGAATGGAAAAATTCTCTAAATGCAATACTTGACTTCACTTCTCTCCCATTCATCCACTGCTCCTCTTTCTTTTACTTCTCCTGGAAACAAAGAAAGAAAACAAAAACACAAAACCTCAGAAAAACTTCATACTCTATTCAGGCCCTGTATCAAAACGTTCAATTTAAGAACGCCAATATTGCAAAACTTCAACAAAGTGCCTCGTTTTAATTGAGATGACAAATTCCTTAAAATGCTTTATATGATTGAGCGAGGGTCAGAAAAGCTCTTGAAGAAATGTTGCGACTTTTTTGGAACAAGAACTTCAGCAACCTCTACTCTCCCCCTCCTAACAATCTAGCAGATAGTAGACATCACGTCAAGAGAGAACAAAATTTCATAACATAACTGAAAATGGGCATCTTTTTGGAACAAAACTTCACGAGGGAAGAAATGAAAGTTTTGGTGCATCAACATCAATAGAAAAACAGGAATTCAAATGTACAGTGAAATTTCTAATCTAAAGCTTATGCAATATTTTTTTTCTTTTTTCTTTCATGAAACACCAAATTAATTCTTAACAAACCAACAGGAAACAATAGAGCATAAAAGGAAAATGAAGAAGATTAAGAAAAACCTGAGAATGCAGAGAACCGAGCTGTGTGAAATACTAATGAAAGAGTTTTCTGTTTAATGTTGATCGAGTAAATAGTGAGCACTTCTCAACCATGCTAGCTAGGGATTTTAAATATAGGCAGGGGTTCAATATATATGGCTTTGAGCGAGGCAGCATCAAATATCGTCAACCGTTTGGATTTGTGATCAGCTACTTATATATAGTACAAATCAGTATCATTTCTCCAATCTGAACACTCTCTCTAGAAATACATAAACGAATAAATGAATAAAAGGAATGAATCTAATAAAATGAGAACATTCTGTGGAATATCACTGTCAAGTCTCTACTAAAGCCAACCAGACCAAATTTTTGTTATTCAGTCACTTGTCGAATTTGCTTTGCTAATTCTTTACTTCTTCTGGAACCAAAGAATCAGCTAGAGAATGTTTCTTTCTGTCTCTCTCCCTAACTTTTTCTTTTCTGCTATCAGTGCTATGTTCTTTACTTCTTTTGGCTTCAAAGATTAACAAGTAACCAAGCTGCCCAAGCATATACTCTTCTATGCATATACAGATGCATAAAGGATGTTTATGGTTCAAGCATTCTTTTATTCATTACTTCTCTCAACGGCAAAGAATCCAACCAGTGTTTTATTTGGTCTGTTGGATTTCTTACTTTTCTTGATGCTTACATACAACTAGTTCAGTTCTTACTTATGAGTTATGACAAAGCTGCCCACTACCATTCTAATTAAGCACATATACTGACAAATCGACAATCATCCTCTCAACTTCACATATCCTGGTGCTGAAAACAGGCCTAAATGAACAATATTGTGAAATATGTGAAGGCAATTGTAGTCAAAAATATTGGTCTTAGTCCTTTTACTACTGCAAAGATTGCGGCTTTGATTGTTATCCTTGCTGCATTCTGGGCAAGCAGAAAAAGAGGAAAAAGGAAAGAGGAAGAGTACGTGTCCTACCTTTGGATAAGAAGGTGGAAATTGTTCCTTGTGAGGTGTGTGGGAAACCTTGTGAAAGGATTGGTCTACGAATGTAAGGAGTGCAATGTTAATATCGACAGAGGATGCTCTCGAGGAAAAACCTGAATGCTCCAATTCAGAATTAGTCTCTGAATTTTCGAATTCATTGATTAATTCTGTTCCATGTATTGTACATGTGTACACATGCATTAGTTTATGTTGCAGATAGGGCAAGTTCCTTTCCCTATTGTCTGGTGAATGTCGCCCAGCACTGCAATCTGTATTTTCAAGCTCTTTTCAAATAAGCCGAAAAATAGTGTATATGTCAACACGTACACTAGTCATTGTTGTGGCTTCAAAACTAGTTTTCCACACAATTGCAATCATTAAAAAGAATCTTATTCATGGATTGGTAACTATCAAATCTGCTGAAGTTTCCATTACTAAATATTCTCAATTCTCTTTGCAATTGAAATGTGATAAACTAATCACCTGTACATTAATTGTTACATTTAGCTTGAGGTGTACAAAGAGATTAAACACTGTAAAGAACACCGTCACTCGATCTGTGACTTCTATAACGGTATAGAGGCTCTGTACCAAGACCTGAGAGACATGAGTTAGATAGTTAGTCATACCATAATTGACTTAGAATTATTACTAGGTTTAGGCTAATTGCTGAACCATATATAAATATCAGATCAAATGTATCATAGAATGAAAATTACCATATCATTATCGAATTCTGTTTGTCTAGACTCTAGACATTACTATTGCTTCCCAACTTATTGGGAAACTTTAAAATCATGTTATCTTCCTTTGAAACACAAACTGATTCATAAGATAAAGAAGTAAGAACATTGTTGTTGAAAGTCTTCCTAAAAGATACTGTGATTTTTGTTTGAAGTGATGCTAATTGTATTTTGATTTATGGCTTTCACAAATTGGGCAACAGTGCAAACTTAAAGACTTTGACAATGGATATACCTTCAGCTTGTTATGTATAACAGTTCTTTGATATGAACATAAACTCAATTCGTGAGGTAAATTGGCACGCTCCTAATGCTTTTGAATTCAAGGTCAACACTGATGGTGCTGCTCGTGGAACTCCGGGGCCGGCAGGCTATGGTGGTATGTTCCGGGACCACTTGGGCAATTGTATGAGTTGTTTTGCTGGTTCCATGGGCATTGCTACTGCCTTAGAAGCGGAGCTTCAAGCCATTATTCATGCAATTTCTATGGCTTCAAGAAAGGGATGGCGTTCACTTTGGATTGAGTGTGATTCAGCAATTGCAATTCATTTTCTTGCCAATAACAAATGCTCAGTCCCTTGGCGTTTAAGAGCTGATTGGATTAATTGTTGTACCACTCTCTCTTCCATGCAGGTTCGTTTTTCACATATTCTTCGTGAAGGGAATCAGGTAGCTGATTGTTTAGCTAATTTTGGGGTAGATCATGAGGGACAATATTGGTGGGACTCTTGCCCTTCATGTGCTCAGCTGCTTTTGTTCATAATTTGCAGGGCTTACCTAATTTTCACATTGCCTGAATTCGATATGCTTGATTCTCATTTGGGTTGGTGGTTACCTTCAGTAGATGTGGGCTTAGATTTTAATGGTATAGGTTTCATGGTTACTGATGTTTTGGAGGTGTGTTCCATCCATTTGGTTGTTACATTGTCTTCACATATATATGTTCGGTTGCTTCATTTGCCTCAGACATATATATATATATATATATATATACACACACACACAC
>NW_004443391.1:42368-42803 GCF_000184155.1 Fragaria vesca subsp. vesca
ATTTGATCTAATTCAGTACCCAAACGATCATCAATCTTGATGAAATTTTGTATGAATGATCTATACATTAGTATCAATAATTTGAACGAATATGACGACAAAGTGAGTCAAATAATGAAGTTCACACTTTAATTTCAAAGCGAAGTTTCGTTTTGGATAGGAACTGTGTAAATATATATATATATATACAAGCCAGATCAGGAGCAGACATCCGCACCGGCCTTAAAGTGCGGACATCCGTCCGTTCTCCATCCTCCGGCGCCGGCGACGGCGCGCCTCCACCCCAGAAGACTCCAGCAGCGTCCCCGACCACTTTCCCTCCCCGCCGAGTCCGTTATTTTCCAGTTTTCTGGCGAGATCACTCAAAACTTCAAACAAAGTCGATCTTGCCGGAAAACTGGAAAAGAACGGACTCGCCGAGGAGGGAAAGTGATC
>NW_004443391.1:42823-58430 GCF_000184155.1 Fragaria vesca subsp. vesca
TCTCTATATATATATATATATATATATATATATGCCTCTGTGTGAATACAATTCCAAGTCCAAGGAAATATTCATACCAACTGTTTACCTTAGAGAACACGACTAGTGGTAAACGTTTGTATTTGCAGACGTTTCTCCCTGTACATGCATTTGTCATTTCTGGTAGTTTCAGGAACCCCGTTGATTTTGGAAATTTTATGTATTAGTCTGTCCTGGTGAAATTTGTATGAACTTTCCCTGTTGATCTCGACATTTTCAATAACCAAATTCTCCTCTAGACTGTAGACTATCGTAATATGAGTTAACAGACAAATTAAATTATTTCAAAAGTTGATATTGATGATGAAATTGTGAAGCAAGCTAGGGACTGATAAATTAAAGAGACTACTCACTGTACATGCAGCAAATCTTTGGTGATGAATAGCTCGATCAATATAGATTCTGCAGCTAGCCTGGACGTGAAACAAGTAACATGTTACAAATCCCATCCAAGCTCATGGTACTTTTTGCGATATACCATTATACCCATAAAAATAGCATATCCAAAAATATAGTTGGAATAAATAAAGAAATCTTCACTTAATACAAGTCATTAGTCTGACCCATTTACCTATTATATATATCTTGCAGAGGAATCTATCTTCTCTGAAACTTGAAAAAACTCGCTCTCTTTCTTTTGTCTCAAGCTTCATCTTCCTGAAAAAGCTATTGAGCAAGATGCAGTTTTCTTCACTGCAAACCTTTGTTTTCTTACTGCTAGCTCTTTTTTGTGGTGCTCTTACTCAAACAAGCTGCTTGAATTTCAACTATCCAACATTTGAAGACAAAGTGGATGACGAAGATTTCATTATATCCAAAAACTCAAGCATAGCTTCGGGTGCCATCCAAGTCACTCATGATTTTTCTTGGTCTTCCATCAGCAATGAATCCGGAAGGTTTTCATATAAGCAGCGATTTAAGCTGTGGGGAGATGGTCGTCGGAAAAAAGCTTCATTTAACTCTACCTTCGTAATTAACATCAGTAACAAAACAAATCCGGGTGCTGAAGGCCTGGCCTTTATCTTAGCTGCCAACTCTACTCTTCCGGAGAACAGCAATGGACAATGGCTTGGAATTGTAAATGCAAATTCCAATGGATCTGATCGAGCCAAAGTTGTGGCGGTAGAGTTTGACACAAGTAAAAGTTATGAGCAAGATCTGGATGACAACCATGTTGGTGTGGATGTAAATAGCATTTACTCCCGCAGCCAAGAGAGCTTGACAAGATATGGCATCAAGCTTTCAAATGGTACAAGTTACGCAGTGACAGTTCAGTATGACAGCCAGAACCTCACCATCTTTGTTTCTCACACCAATGAAAATGGGGAGCAAATGAAGGATCAGGTTTTGTCCCTTGCTATTAATCTCTCAGAGTATCTTCCGGACAAGGTTTATGTGGGATTCTCAGCTTCCACGGGCAACAACACCCAGCTAAATTGCATAAAGTCATGGAGCTTCACCTCTTCACATATAGATGAAAATCCAAACCTACTGTGGGTTTGGATTGTAATCCCAGCAGCAGTAGTAATGGTTGTCCTAGCAGTAGTTGCTTCTTGCATCTACTGGAGAAGACGAGGGCAAAAGGAATTACTGGAGGATGCATATCCCAGGATAGAAGATGAGATTCAAAGAACTGTCTTGGCTCCAAAAAAGTTCGAACTGAAAGTACTTCAAAGAGCTACAGGCAGTTTCAATCCCAAGAACAAGCTTGGAAAAGGTGGCTTTGGAACAGTATATAAGGGACTCTTGGGAAATAAAGAGATAGCGGTCAAGAGAGTCTCAAAGGATTCACGTCAAGGCAAGCAAGAATTCATAGCAGAAGTCACCACAATAGGAAGCCTTCGTCACAAAAATTTGGTTAAATTGATTGGCTGGTGCTATGAAAGCCATGAGCTTCTTATTGTATATGAGTTGATGCCAAATGGAAGCCTCGACAGATTCCTATTTGGGGATGACAAGTTAGGCAAAGAGATGGAGGTACCACCACTGAGCTGGGAGAGAAGGCACGGCATCATAAGTGGGGTAGCTCAGGAACTAGATTATCTTCACAATGGATGTGAAAAGAGAGTACTACACCGAGACATAAAAGCCAGCAACATCATGTTAGATTCAGATTTCACTGCACGGCTGGGAGACTTTGGATTGGCTCGTACACTTCAGCAAAGTGAAATAACTCACCACTCCACCAAAGAGATTGCAGGAACACTAGGTTATATGGCCCCAGAAACATTTCTTACAGCAAGGGCTACAGTTGAAACAGATGTCTATGCATTTGGTGTTCTTGTGCTAGAAGTTGTCTGTGGAAGAAGGCCAGCTGGAAATCAACTTGAGCAGAGTAACTACAACAATAGCATAGTGTATTGGCTATGGGATCTTTACAGCCAGGGAAGGGTCCTTGATGCAGTGGACTCAAGATTGGATGGAGACATAGATGAGGATGATATACTGTCCGTGCTGACTTTGGGGTTAGCCTGTTGCCATCCCAACCCACATCAGAGGCCCTCCATGAGAACTGTTCTTAAGGTTCTTACCAGGGAAGCAGATCCTCCGTTGTTGCCAACTGAAAGACCGGCTTTTGTATGGCCATCCATGCCTCCATCATTCAAAGAGGATACAGAATGTGATGTAGCTGGAGGTCAGCTTACTCCATTCACAGTACTCGGTGGAAGATGAATCAGCCTAAGTACCGGTAGAAACGAAATCTTGCTCTTTTGTCTGTGTGTTCTTCTTATGCACTTGTAAATTTAGCAATACTTTCTGGATTACAGGTTTGTGTGCATTGCAAATGTGCAACAGAACATCTCTATGCGTGTACAGTGTACCATCCGTATTTCTCACTTTCTCCTGTCAATATATTCACTGTAAGCATATATTTTGTACACTAGTAAATACAATAACAGCTTCTGTAGATATCAACACGAACACGAACTGTAAGTGAAATTGTGTTTTTTTCCTTTCATTCAAGTTAATCACTGTTTCTTCAGTTCATTTTGTAAAATATCTTGTAAATATTTATATAGGAATCAGTCTTGTAAAGAAAATAAGATTGTATACCTTTGCCGGTCACTAAATGATTCTCTCTAAACCAGAAGAAAAGCGTAAAGGGAAAAGAGAAACAAATTACCAAACAAAGGGGAATCAGGGTGCTGGTTCAGACGCAGCATCAAAGACTAAAATGTAGAGCAAGGCGGGTTGATGACTCAAATCAAAGGACACATCGTCCTAAAAGCCAAAAGGAATACTAACGGGCACACCAATACCAGTAATCTCTGGACGGTACAAATGAACATATGCAAGTAATGGTATCAAAAAATCACTTGTGATTGTTCATATAAATTTATGCTTTCAGATTGCAATGATAAACATTATATCACGTTTTGTAGTACTTCAGGTTAGGGGAATGACAAAAAAGATTGTGTGGTCTTTGACGCGTGTTAACTTTGAAGTTGTACCAAGCTGTATACTTGAGTACATTATCCTAATTAATGTTTCAAATGGACTCAAAATTCATAATCACATGAACACCAGACTGAGCTAGCTAGTAAGCCTCTAACTGATTTCCTATCGTGATCATTGGAATTAAGGGTATGCATGCCTCAGAAACAATAACCAGAAAAATTTCACATCAGAATCAAACAAATGCACAACCATGAGGGTGTATATGTACAGCATTACACTTCTAAGTTCATGTTAAGTTGCGATATAAAATAAATATAACAAGTACCACAACAGTATTGTGCACATCAGACAAGCACTAACTAGAAGTCAAACAAATTCATCTAGTACAGGCCACTAATCAGTCTGGCATCAAGTACCCCCCGCAAAAGAATCTGTTTTCTTGAAACCCCACCTTCTTCTTGTGCACAGTCCTCTAAGTCTATACGCTCTAAAATTCTTGAGCTGGTTGCACTTTTCTTTAATAAGAATGTTTGTATTCCTCTTAGCCCTCTATAGTTAAAAGTGCAATCCAAGTCACTCCTGATGTTAGTCTCTCTTCTATCATGAATGAATCTGGAATGTTTTTATATAAAACTCCATTACAGCTTTATATGAAAGGTAAAGGTGGTCTTGAGACCAAAGAATCTTTTAGTGCAAGTTTTGCATGTGCTTGATATCATTCCCAGAACCAATCCGGGCTGAAGACTTGGCCTTTATCTAAACCGGAAATCATAGTCTTCTGAGAAGAGTGATGGAAAATAGGTTGGAATTATAGCCAAGACAAAGTAGTGTCAGTAAAATTTGACAAAAGCAAGAGTTACTTCGAAGATGTTGATGAGAACCATGTCTGCTTGAATGTTAATAGCAGCTATTAAATCAAACAAGTGCCACTAATTACCTATGGTGTTAATCTTTCAAGCAGAAGAAGTTGCTCTGTGACAGGCACCTATAAAACTGGGGAGGAAATGAAGAATTCGGTTTTGTCTCTCCCTCATGATCCCCTTCTTATCTTCCAGAGAAGGTTTTTGCAAGATTTTCAGGATCAACTGGCAATAAAACTGAGCCAAAATTGTATATTGTCCAAGGATTTCGACTTGCAGCAACTGCGCCAACCGTTCTGCGCAACTGTGAGCGATCTGTTGGATATAGCGAGTGAAGGTTGTAGTTGGCCGCTATGGACCGTTCAATGTGAAGAAGCTGTCAAGCATTCCAGTCCTGGTCGCTTTCAAGCTCACTTATAAATGATCAGACCTACTGTGGGCTTGACTATCGCATATCCAAGGATGCACATCCAAGGATTGAAGAAGACACTACTGGAGGATGCATATCCAAGGATTGAAGCAGACATTCATAGCATTTCCGCTATTCCAAAGAAATTCAAACTGAGAGAACTTCAGACAGCAACATAAGAAGTTCATCTTAAGAACAAGCTTGGAAAAGGTGACCTTGGAACAGTCTAAAGGGATCCTAGATATTAAATAAAGAGATAGCAGTCAAGAAAGTCTCAGAGGATTCACGTTAAGGCAAGCAAGAATTCATAGCAGAAGTTCCAACAATTGGAAAAATTTGGTCAAATTAATTGGATGGTGCAATGAAAGCCATTGAGCTTCTTATCGTCTATGAGTTGATGCCAAATGGAAGCATAGATGGATTTATATTATGGGATGAGCGTTTACACATGGGAATAGAACAACAAACTCTGAGCTGGGAAAGATGGCACACCACAGTAGGTGGGGGTGCTCAAGCGTTAAATGATCTTCACACTGAATGCGAGAAGAACATACATAAAGCCAGCAATATCCACCAAAGAGATTGCAGGAATGCCGGATTATATGAGTCCAGAAACATTTCAGGAAGGGCTAATGTCGAAACAGATGTTTATGATGTTCTTGTGCTGGAGTTGTCTGAAGAAGAAGGCCCGGTAATCACAACGAGCAGAACAACTACAAAAATATCATAGTGTATTGGATATGGGATTTCTACGGAATGGAAAGATCCTTGACTCTGTCGACTCAAGATTAGATAGGACATTGATAAGATTGGTTTCACTCCTTCCTTATACATCAGTAATGACTGTTTGTACTATTCAGAGATTACTGGCGTTGGAGTGTCCATTAGTTTTCTTTTTATATCAAATTTATAGTGCTATCTACCTTACTTTTAAGTTCAAGGACTGGCTACATGAATTTTGCTTTGAATACAAGAGATCAAACTAATATCAAGCAGAAAATTATTTAAGCTCAAAGTGGAAAATAACAATTGTTCACCTGAAATCCTGTTTTCCAGATACACAGAAAAAATGTTGATGTTACAGTTATACATGTACACAAAATATGTGAAGCAAAAAGAAAAAGAAACTCAATCCACATAACAACTGAGATATAAAGCTACACACACTTGAATACTGATAAGGAGTTAGGGACACATCTTGCAATCCAGAGAAGTGTTGCTGATTTCAGTGCACAGTAATTCCAATAATAGAACAGCAGGGAGTTACCTCTAAATTTTTGGCCGATTCGTCTTCCAGAGAGTTCTGTGATTAATGTAGTAATCTGACCACCATCCAGAGTTGTCTCTTAGAATGAAGGATGCATGGCTGGCCACACAAAAGCAGGTCTTCCGGTGGGCAACTGATATGGATCTGCTTCCCTTTTAAGAACTTTAAGGACAGTCCTCATGGATGACCTCTGATGTGGGTTAGGATGGCAGCATGCTAATCCCAGAATCAGCACATATGCCATATCAAGCACAATCCAGCACAATCACTAAAAATCAGGTGACCGCAAAAAACCAGATGATATTTTTGTTTTCTTTGATTCATATCAAGTCATACTTAAAAGTTGCAAAAGGGATTTTACTTAATTATGTCCGTTATCTTAAAGCTCGATAAAACTCAAAATGAAACATGACAATCTCTAATCAACTCAAAACTAGACGAACAATTGGCATTTCCTTGTCATTTAATTTGATGAATAAATAGAGGCAAACACCATAGGGTATATCTCCCTTCTCATAAACAAGACAACCATGTAATCATAGAGCAGTCAATCTACAAGCTAACTGAATCACAGAAACATACAATTCAGCAGAGATACATACCAAGATTGGCATCCCCTGCATTCCACTACAGATTGATGGACATTTGAAATTGATTGCTCAAATTTGCTACCAAGCCTTCCAGAAACACTATAAGCCGCTCCTGCAGTAGTTGGCAAGCACTATGATTGTTAGCAATCTAAAGAACATTAGCATTATAGTACAAAACCCATGAGAATATTTAGTACATAAACACATGGGCAGTCTTAATCCTAGTTGTGCGAGGAAAACTTGTACCGATCGATCTATTTAGTAACAGTGGGGGACTCTGAAGGAAATTTTTGATCCTACCAAAGACATAGTATTAAATAAATCATCCATCCTTGAAGTAAAATATTGTGGGAGAAACAAATAGCAGAAGATAGATATCAAGGGCAGGGCATGAGAAGAATTACCAACATATAGTTGGTACTTCGGTTATAGGCGGAGAGATGCAGAACCACATAATTTAATGCGGTGAAGCTTGCACCTTCAGTTCACCACCCTCCTCCGGCGACGACGATCCTATTAAATTTGATTTTAACCACGGCTGCGAAATTCAACTGATCATCAGAATCATTTTGGTGTGCTGAAACTGTATGTATAGCTTTTCCGGGGATCTAAACGACGACGTCTTGTGAAATTAACCTAGCTAGATTTTTCTCTATTCACACACCTATATATTTTTGTAAGAATTGTGTTAAATCTTGACAGCTGAAAGTCCACACTGTAAATATTGACAGTTGAAAGTCCGCACTATTAAATCTCAGCCTTTTAATCATGTCGGTGAAGGTTATGTATTGTAATAAACCTTTAGTTAAGATTACTAATATAGTTGTTAATTCAAGAGTTCGGTATTAAAATCGGTGACAACAGAATTTCTTGTGACATTTTTGAGTGCTTGAGTAATTTATTATGACTTTAGAAGATGGAAATGATATAAATTACGGATGGGGTAATCTTAATCGTTGATCTTGCAGAATCTAAGTCAGTAGATTGATCACCCTTTAATCATGATCATTGGATTGCTGGATTAATTGGTTGGAACATCTTGACCGTCAGATTTATGTATAAATATGCCATAGATCAGTCTAGAAAGGGGAGGCTTCCTTTCCCCTCTGGAAGCTACGCATAACTTCATATCGCTCTCACCGACAATTTTGTCAAGATATGAGGGAGACTTCCCGAGGGTTTTGGAAGAGAGAGAGGGACCTACTCGGTGATATATCATTCACCGACTTACCTGAAGGGTGGATCCTTCTAGAAGAGCCTAGTGACCTCAATCTGGAAAGAGAAACCGACAGCCTGAATGGAGGTAGGCGGGTAACTAAATCCTCGAGCTACTTGAGGACGTCGTACGTGTTTACACATAAATTAATATTTTACTGAACAGTAATTGTCTATGTGAATATTAGTTAAATTTATGGTCCACGTCATACCGGCGAGCCCGAAATAATGGGTTTACAAGTGATGGCCCGCCAGAAAGTCATGCGAGTTGGACAGTCCGCGTACGAATGGACTCCGCATAATGGACTTCGCGAACAAGAAGAATTTAATTGCTGGGGGAACACCTCGCCCCGATTTGGAACACCTCGCCTCGACTTGGCATCGCACCCCAACTTGTATATACAAGAGCACGTGCATGGCTTGTGGTCCTTTAATCACATAAGCATCTCGATGGCATCTCAAAGGCATCTCGCCAGCATCTCGCCATCCCCTTGAATAAAGAAAGGAGCGGTGTTTAATTGCATGATCGAGCCGTACGTGAGCATGCATGGAGAGAAGCATATGATCATTCCTACTTCTATATGATTAAGGAGATGTATGATTAAGATGGATTTGGACGGGAGTGCAATCATGTTTGACACATAGACGTGAAGCATATGATTACTCCTAATTCTAGTTGATTAAGGAGATATACATGCAAGCTGTGCATATTTGTTTTGCATACACGTCCAGAGTTATAGTATTTCAATTGAAGAAGGGGACAATTATCCATGCTTGGCTTGAAGGACAACACGTGCATGTGTTGCTTGCATGGGAAGGGGTTGGTTATGTTCCTTAATCATATATACATGATACGTATGCACATCTAACAGGATAAGCTTAGAAGGCCTTTAGGTCTCCACGAAGTGATTTACATCGCCTACGCCACGTTTATCGTTGAAGACTCCTACAAGTCTTTGACATGCTTTGGGCCAATACCTGTGGCCCTAAGTAATTCTATATAAAGGAGTTCGAGCAGACTCTCTAAGGACACACAACAACAAATCAACAACTCAACTCTACAAAATACAATACAATTCTCGACCTAGTCGAACCTCAGACGCTCCCCGGAGCTTTCCTTTCGTTTCCCCGTACGCTCTTCGGAGCTTTCTCTTTCTTTTTCCTCTCCTTCCCAATTGAAGCTTTGCTCGATCCTACGTCGAGTATCGATATTGTGACGCTCAGGCGGACTACTGTAAGTCCTTGCCCAGTACGCAAGGCGAATCTGAAGAACCCTGCGGTGGAGTTGGTGCTCTCTCCATCCTCAGTCGCTTGATTAGAAGCAGAAGGCTAAGCGCACCCCGCTACTACAACCACTACATTCCGCGTCCGCGCGGTGGCACGCCCGCAACAACTAAAAGAGACTTTGCATGCTCAAAACTACTGGTGTGGCCAAAACAGTACGGATATCGTTTTCTTCATTTTGTCATCGTCCACATTTATCTGGTATGGTCTCTTTCATCTGGAGTTGGAGGAGAGAGAATCGAGGGTTGTATATGTATTCGATTCTCTGCTCAAATCGATTGCCAAAGGTAAAATTTAGACTATTGGAATGAAACTATATGGATTCTCCATACCGAGTTCTCAAATATATTGTTTTGAAATACAATAATGAAGGTATAAGAATAGTTGGCAATCTTTTATCTTGCAAAACACCTTGAGATATTGGCATCTGAACAAGAACAAGTGTCACTAACATCCCTTATGGTTTCAGGAAAAACATGTATATGCATATCACTGTTTTTCACAGAGGTTAGCAACTTCGCTTGCTATCATTGTACTGAGTCTTTTGCCCTTGAGATATTGGCATCTGAACAAGAACAAGTGTCACTAACATCCCTTATGGTTTCAGGTAAAATATGCATATGCATATCACTGTTTTTCACAGAGGTTAGCAGCTTCGCTTGCTATCATTGTACTGAGTCTTTTGCTGTCCTAATTTTCAAAGAACCTGTTATATTAGTTAATTAAGTCTTTGTTGATTTTCAAATTCAAATGGACAACTGTGTTGGTGGGAAGTGCCTTGGCGCTCAAACCAGTCTAAGGGTTGAGATCTTTTGTTATGCCAACCCGTGACCAAATGGTTTGATGCTAAAGGCTCCAGCTTGGATTTTATGATACATTATCCAATACAAAGCTGGTCCCTGTGTGATTCAAAGACCAGTCGCTATTGGCTGTGTCAAGGTCCACTAATGGACTGAGTAAGAGGGCTTGAAACCTCTTTGCTCCCTATTTTGAATCGTTCATGTTTTAAGAAATGTCTCTTTGTCCTATTGAGATTGCTTGTGTCATCTCTGTGTTTGGACACATCACTTTCAGTATGGGAGCCAAACACTTCTGTCCAAACCTTTCTAAAAACATATTGAGGTCAGCTTGCATCATCTTTGATGCCTTGTCTGCCTATATATATATAGCTTTGGCTTTGCTCAATGGTTGTTGAAAATTGCCTTATTGCGTTTTCTTTATTGAGTCTAGTTTTTAGCTTGCATTGTTCATGCTGCTCTAAGTCTTCTTCGTGACTGTAAACTTTAGAGCTTGAACTCAAAACTTCTTTCATCAACTCATATCATGTTGCATACCATGAGGGATGTGTAGTGCAACCAACCCAAGAAACGTTCAAGGTTGAATCTGCTAGTGGTTAGCTGAATTCACGAATAACGCTTCTGAAAGTGTTCCATGTTGTAAGAGCTTAGAAACAAGAGAGGGAATAGGTCTAGACTAGTTTGAGACTAGGAAGGATAGCACTGTGGTACTGTATCACTAGAACTATTATTCTTGTAAGAAGTTACTTCAACTTAGTAGAAAGTTTTTGTCTCTCAAGAGTTAGAGACACGCAGTTTTTCTCCCAGCATTCAGGGTTTCTGCGAGTAAAAAACATCCTTGTGTTGTTTCTTTATTTGCTGTAATTTACTTTCTGCAAACTCGCATCCTGTGAATCTGGGATAGCACAAGTAATTGCTATCCTCGGTTACAGAAGTTAACGAAATTCAAAAATGCCTATTCACCCCCCTCTAGGACCTTTAAATAATTAATTGATGCCAATTTGTGATTTCTTACTATATTCCCGATGACATTTGAATTTTTTTTTTCTTTTAATCCAGGGCCGGGTTGTTACGGTCCAGCTTGGGGGTGCCTAAAGCATTTGGTTGGGTCCTTCTTGGGCTTGGGCTCAAGGCTTTGGAGTTTTTCTCTAGGTTTCAGACTATAATTTTGTTTGTTTTTTTGAATAATCACCTATAATCTATGTTACCCATAGATAATAGGTTTTGATTCCCTTTTGATTAACATATTTGCTTATAATCTCTTTTTTGCTTATAGGCTCAATTGTGGAGTGAGTTGAAATGTGTAGGGAGGGTCCTACCCTATACGTGAATCATTTAATCTTATTTGATTTATGTGCCCAAGACATTAGATCGATTGTTGATGTATCTTCTATTTGAATGGAATGAAATACCTTTGATTCAATAAAAATTATTGAATAAAACATTTGAAAGGATGTGAATAGAGAAAAACAGTGGATATTAAAAAGACATTACCAATGGCATGGCCAGAGGAAATTATAAAAAAAACTTATGGATATGTACCTATATATCACACCTCTTTTACATCCCACACCAAAAATTTAATTACTTTCATAGCCAATTTTTAGAAATTTTGTATCATTTATGTGTTGTTCTTTTTTCTAGTCATAAGATAAAAAATTTAATTTCAATATGCATGTTATGTTGTTTATTTCATTAGCAATCGTTTGCATCATAAACCTCCGTTATCAACAATAAAAAAATGTAACATAAAATTCATAAATACTTAACGGAACGTGACAACCTAGAAATAAAAAGACGTAAACATGTCGAAAGTGTTGTCCAATGGTCGTGAGACTCGTGACTCAGAATGAATGACGTCCCGACGGTAACCTGACCAAATGACCCAAAGGGTGAACTTGCTCTAACCGAAAACTACCTAATAACTGAAGCAAAAAGAATCCTATCAGTTCGTGTGCTCACTCAAGCTATATTCCTTCCTTTTTTTTTTCTTTTTTTTTCCATATATCATGACTTCATATGAGATCTCGACTTGGCCACCGGTCATATTCCAAACTCTAGCCTTTAGTTCTGCTAATCTTCTGTACTGGAGACTGAGACAGGATGCGCAGAGAAGCGATGAGACGTATCATATCAGCTCTATCAACAGGAATGGGCTCTCAGTAGTCCCTTGCACAGCTTCATTCCTCGTGTTTCATACACTATCATTTCCGAGTCCATCACAAGCCAATAGGTTTCTCTCTGTCTTCTTTATCTTTATGTTTGTGCTTACAAACTATGCATATATGCATTAGTACACATCAACCTTTCCACCTAGTTTCAAAGCAGAAATTAACATACTAGTGTAACGCATTTCATGTCATCACGTTTTAGAACAAAACTACGTACTGTAATTACTGATGAAAACAAACTACTTGCTATATATAATACAGCTTTGGGTAGAAAAGAGTGTTGTTGCGAAGACTTTTCCAATGGCTCATCAAGAAATGGAAGCGCACCTGAAAGACAAGTTTCTGAACGGCCTTAGTATGAAGGACAAAAGCATCTCCAAGATTCCACGGTACCACCAATTTCAAGATATAAAGAATTTGCTAGAAGTCATGTTCAGCTCATCCACGCCTGCAGATCCATCAGTCAGGGACAAGCTTTACAAGCTCAACAATCTCTTGACCGAGTGCAAGATGCTATCAAGAAAACATTGTTTCAACTCCCCGGAGGAGCTAATTACTATTCACAGAATCCGGAGAGACTTGAGGCTGATCAAGAAGGAAATCCAGGCCATTGTCTCGGAGGAAGCATCAACTCGAGGCAATAGTACTGAAGAACGTAATACTGGTGATTCAAGCTCACCTGATATAGGCATTTTGAGATGGACTACTCGTGCAGTAGATGCAACAAAGGTTTATGGATTTGATGATGAGGTGTTGTCATTGGAAAACTTGCTTCTCAAGAAAGGAAGTGATGTTCATCAGTTCAAGGCTGTAGGCATTGTTGGCAGGGATGGTATAGGAAAGACAACGCTTTGCCAACTGATGTTCAACAAAGAGGAAGTGAAAAAAGACTTCAATCCAAGGATCTGGGTGTGCATGGCCAGACACCCGGATGAAGACAAGGCTGAGGATCTTAAAGTAGCAATTGTCAAAAGAATGTTGAAGTACCTTGGAGTCGAAGAGGCGATAGTCAAGTCGGTTTGTGATGTAAAACCTGGCCTAGAAGGACTGCTATGTGCTCTTTATCTGCAATTGTTAGGAAAGAGGTATCTAATTGTGCTTGATGATGCTAGGGAGACAGACTCATGGTATAAAGAGTTGGATTCCAGTTTGACTCATGATAAGAAATGGGGTGACAGCTTCGGATTTGGATTTCCGAAAGACAGTGGAGGAAGAGTCATAGTTACAAGCAGAAATGAAGAACTAGCAAACATCATGGTTGGGAAGGAAAATGTACATCATCTTGAGCCAATGTTGGACAATGAAAGCTGCTGGGCGATATTCAAAGACTCGGTTATTGACGAAGATCTGTTACCAGCCAATCACTCAACCTTGGAAGCAGAACTGAAATTAGAAGTAAAACAGAAGTGTGGCGGTCTTCCGTTAGCTGCGAAAATGATGGGACAAGCAATGCAGAAGCAGGAAGAAGAGCGTACATGAAGCCAAATGACGGAACAGGCAATGCAGGAGCAGGAACAAGAGAAAACCACAAGTCATCAAGGTATCAAGGATACCCCAGTAACCTAAGTGTATGTCAATTGCATTGTTCCTCAATTACTTTTGATTTTTTTTTTTAGATCAACTAATTTGATCTTGCTAAAGCCTTGTGGAAGCTTCAAACAAATAATGTTTAGATCAAATTAAATGTTACTTTTCTTTTAGATTCATGCTCACAATTGATTGCTCAGCAAAAGTAGCTGTTTAACAACTGTACTAAACATTGTTTGTCTACTTTGTCAAATTGCAAATGTTGCAAATACTAGTAAGTAATACATTTTCTGTTACTTAAATTTAGTCACAGTTTTGTTGGGTACGGTTATCACACTACCACAAAAGTGGGCTACAAACACAATTAGAAATGGTGTGTGTTGTGTTATTGGGCACCAATCAATGGTAGGTATAGGGTTTAGACACGGCCTCTCACACTAGTACTTGATTAGTACCTATTGCTGGTGTGGCTAAGTTAAAACACTCGCTATCAGTTTTTTGGTGACCCATTTTGAGATTACTGTGCGGGCTTTGGTGACTTCCTTCAACACACCGTAATAACATATCAGGTACCCATTTGCATTTGAATTTTTTCGATGATGCATGTGCATTTGAATTTGAATTTGAATTTTATAGTCAGTTTCTGGTAAAGATGCAGATCGCAGCATAACCATGTCAAAGTCAAACGATTCAAAGAAGTTGAAGGTTTCAAGCAGGCCGTGAATTAATGTGAAGGTTTCGATCCAAAATCTCATTCCAGGCAGCTGGTAGTAGAAATTGTGAAGGCTTCAAATACTTACCCTACGTACCCTTTATAATTCGATCAGCTCCACAGACTAAACAGAACAAGCTCGGCAAGAACACTTCAACCCATAAACCAACCAAAACTCAAATCTTTGAAATTTGGCCAATCATCATCATCCTCATTGTACTCGTCCTCCACATCCTCCACCAAGTTCATCTTCTTGTTTCTGCAACACACGCAATCATTATTACACAAAACCCAAGAAATCGAACACAATTTTGGGAACAAACGAAAACCTGAGGGAGAGTCTCCGACGAGCCTGCAACGAGCTCCTCCTTGACGAAGGCCGAGAAATCTTTAGGCGTTGGTCGGATCTGGTGATAGAAGGGGAGATAGACCAATAGATTGAGCTTCTTCTTCCTTCACCTTCTTTGATGAGCTTCTTCAAATCCAGCATTTTGACTTTCTGTTGGTACAAGAATTGTTGGCTATCCCTTTATGATCAAAACACAAGGATACATGCTACATGTTGTAGCCTGGTAGCAAGGACTACTCAAGTGAAGAATGAAGAACCTGACAGATCTCATGTGCATCAGGTAGTTCATGCATGTGCATCACATTCATTCACTAAGGATGGCAGCCGTGCTTGCCATCCCGATTAAACGGATACCCCTGCTGTATCTGTTCTATCTACTGGGTCTGACCATGTGCACATTCAAATGTGTTTGCTTCAGTTTCTGAGTGTTTGAATTTCAAATACCTTTTAGCAAAACATTAGTCTATTCGTACTTGAGCTCCAAGTTAGTCTAGGGTGGTGTGGCAAACCAACCCGTGACCACATAACTTGAGCCTTTGGGAACCAGCTGGGTTTTATGATTCAAAAACCAAGTTTGACAGCTGCCCATGTGATGCACCGCCCAAGCTATCAGCTGTCCTAAGTGTCCTCTTAGGTAAAGTGGTTTTGTAGAGTCTTTATGCTTGACTAAATCTGATCTAGTTTTCCCAAAACCTTTTGTCTTATCCTTTTGGCTTTAGTCTTTCCTAGGAAAGTCTATTCTCAGCTTTTGTCTTGTGAGTGGAGGGATCCCTAGGGTCCTATCCATCCTAGTATTCCAGACAAGCAGCTAGAGTCCAAAAGAATCTTGTTGATGTGGCAAACGTGCTTGCTTCCTCATAGCTGTGCACTTTGTCTATAAATAGAGAGCAAGACCTCTCTTGCTCCTTGGTTGTTGAAAATTGTCATTTGCATTTTCTCCCTTTGAGTCTTAGCATTATTGCTCCTTTGCTCCTTTGCTCTAAGTCTT
>NW_004443392.1:0-10196 GCF_000184155.1 Fragaria vesca subsp. vesca
ACAGGGCTTGCGTGATGCCGCCGGCAACATCACATCACCACTAGGGTGGAAAGGGCTTGCGTGACCCCACTTGAAACGTGGGAGTCACATCACCTCGAAAGGTGGAACGACATGCTAGCATTGATATCATATAATCCAACAAATATAGCATAAGAAAGAAATAAATTAAATTTAATAACGTGTCCCACACGTTAAAATGCTCAAAGTAATAATTAAGCCAAATAATCCACATATTTCAAATCTCTAATCAAGCATGCATATTCCATTAAAAACAAAGTGTCCACTCACAATATAGACGGCTATGCCTGACGTCGGTCAGAGCCCTCCTCACGTGGTGTCTCCTCTCGTCCTGTACAAAACGAGATTTAAGGTCCGAGACAAAAATACAAGAATATCAAATTTAACAAATATAAAGTCGTCCTCACTTACTCGATACTCATTCCAACTTAAGAAGACCTCCAACCCTATTTTTACTAATCATCTCCAATTTCTCCTCAACGTTCTAACACATAAAGAAAATATGGAAATTTCCAAGGATGAGGCTCACCTCTACTCTTTCACCAAAATCGACTTAAACTTTACTAAATTCCTACTAACACTCACCAAAATTTCCAATACTTCAATACCACTCATCTCTCACCCATGGAGCCATCAAAACTATCCAAATTCTAAACACTCTTCACCAAAAATCACCATACAATACAACAACATTTATCCCTTCTAGAACTCATCCAAAATTACTCAAAACCACCACCAAAACCGGCAGCAGTCACCGGCTGTGGCGGTCAACCGCCGGCAGTGGCGGTCAACCACCACCACTAAATCAACTTCAACCAAAATTAACAAGGCATACATCAAACTCTTCCTCTCATCAAGCATAAGAACAATCATGACTAACACAAACTCTAGAGCTCAAAGATTTGGCCGGAAAACTCATTATAAACTCAAGAATTCAAGAGCTCCGATTTGCTCTATACTCCAAATCGTTCTACCTCTTTTGGGCGGTTGAAAGACTAATCAAAGAGCTACAAAACCCCCCAAAGATACCTTGAATCGGTGTCCGGAGAAGGGAGTTCTGGCAAGAGCAACCACGCGGCAGCAGCGGCGTCACTGCGCCTTAATGCCGACGAGTAAGGACCGGTCACCACCCTAGGCTGGACGAGCGGCGTCCCAGCTGCCAGACGCAACCCGTGCGGCGGCCAGGCGTGGTCGGACGACGGGGATCCATCGGAGAGAAGTTGGACGGGTCGGCTCGGGGTCGGCTTGGGGAGAGAGAGTGTGAGGGATGTGTATTTTCTGATTTTTATCTCAACTAAAATGGTAAGTTTCCCCTTAAATGCCTAAGCCCAAAAATGGGTATTATTATTTAACTACCCTTCACTTATGAACTCTTATTCGGGAAACTAAAAATCTATGAACTCAACAAAACCACCTCTGTTAAGGATAACATACTAAATTTCTGAATTGATTAGCTACCACTAAACCAGAAATCACAATATAAAAATAATTACTAGGTTCGGGGTGTATCAATTGTCCCCTCCTTATAAAAATTTCATCTTCGAAATTACCATACCTATCAATAAAAGAGGTGGGGATACTATTGTCTCATTTGATCCTCAGGTTCCCAAGTAGCCTCCTCCACCTGATGACTTCTCCAAAGGACCTTAACAAGACGAACCGTCTTATTTCTCAGCACCTTCTCTTTTTGATCCAAGATCGGAACCGGTTCTTCTTCGTAGGTCAAATCCTTCTTTAAGCTAATGGGTTGTTCTTGCAAGATATGAGAAGGATCGGCTACATACTTACGGAGCATAAACACATGGAAAACATCATGGATCCTAGATAACTCTGGAGACAACCTCAAACGATAAGCTACTAGGCCAACCCGCTCCGTAACTTCATAAGGACCGATGTACCTTGGGCTAAGCTTTCCATGTTTCCCAAACCGAATCACACCCTTCCAAGGGGACAACTTCAGAAATACCCAATCACCAACCTGAAATTCAAGGTCCCTCCTGCGGTTATCTGCATAACTTTTCTGCCTACTCTGAGCTGCCTTGAGTCTATCTCTGATTACCTTGATGTTCTCATTTGTATGAAACACAATTTTTGGAGCAGCAAACTCTCTTTCTCCCACTTCATTCCAGCATAAGGGTGTACGGCATTGTCTCCCATATAAGGCCTCAAATGGTGCCATACCAATGCTAGAATGAAAACTGTTATTATAGGTAAACTCCATCAAAGCTAATTTCTTATCCCAACTCCCTCTAAATTGCATCACACAAGACCTCAACATATCTTCTAAGGTCTGAATTGTTCTCTCGGATTGCCCATTAGTTTGCGGATGAAAGGCAGTGCTAAAACATAATCGAGTCCCCAAAGCCGCCTGTAACCCTTTCCAAAACTTTGACACAAAGCGGGGATCCCGATCAGATACTATAGATTATGGCACCCCATGAAGTCTGACAATCTCATTTACATACAATTCTGCCAATTTCTCCAATTTATCAGTTTTATTAACCGGTAGGAAGTGTGCTGATTTGGTGAGTCGATCAACAATCACCCAAATACCATCATGACCATCTCGAGAACGAGGTAGACCATAAACAAAGTCCATAGTGATATGATCCCATTTCCACACTGGAATCTCCAGTGGTTGTTGCAACCCTGCTGGTTTCTGCCTTTCAGCTTTCACAAGCTGGCACACCAAGCATCTACTCACAAAAGCTGCAATCTCTCTTTTCATATTTGGCCACCAATAAAATTCCCTCAAAGTCCGATACATCTTAGTACTGCCAGGATGCATCGCATAAGGAGAACTATGAGCTTCCTCCAAAATCTCTTGCTTCAGCACTTCATTCCTTTTCGGCACACAAAGTCTATTTTTAAATAATAACACCCCATTTTTCCCAATGGAAAATCCCACTGTGGTGCCACCACGTGTTCTTTCAGTCAAGCGGACGATGGAAGGGTCCTGACATTGTGCCTCTCGCACTCTGTCAATCAGAATCGATCTCACATGGAAACTAGCAACCAAAGTACCAACTCTATCCATAGACAAATCAACTCATGTAGCTCGTAGCTCATAAAGAAGAGGAAGTCGAACTGTCCTCAAATAGGATAAGCTACAAGTAGGCTTCCGACTAAGAGCATCTGCCACCACATTCGCTCTTCCAGGGTGGTACTCAATAGTGCAATCATAGTCTTTAATCAACGCCATCCACCTCCTTTGCCTCAAATTCAATTCTTTTTGCGTAAAAATATATCGGAGACTTTTGTGATCCGTAAAGATCTGGCACTTAGCTCCATAAAGATAGTGTCTCCACAATTTCAATGCAAAAACCACCGCAGCAAGCTCTAAATCATGGGTTGGATAATTCAACTCATGCCGCTTAAGTTGCTTAGAAGCATAAGCAATTACATTTTCATGCTGCATAAGCACACCACCCAAACCTACCCTTGATGCATCACAATATATCACATACTCTCCACTGCCATCGGGCAAAGCTAAAACAGGAGCACTAGTTAACCGATTCTTGAGTTCTTGGAAACTCTGCTCACATTTCTCAGACCACTCAAACTTAACTCCTTTTCTCGTCAATCTTGTAAGTGGAGCGGCGATCTTAGAGAAATCTCGTACAAAACGACGATAATAACCTGCTAGACCCAAGAAACTATGAATCTCCGTCACACTATTAGGTCTACTCCAATTAGTCACCGCTTCCACCTTTTGAGGATCCACACTAACACCTTCAGCTGAAATAACATGGCCCAAAAATCTCACTATCAAGCCAAAACTCGCATTTACTAAACTTGGCATATAGCTCTGCACACCTCAAAGTCTGAAGCACCAGACTCAAATGTTTAGAGTGTAACTTCACACTCTTTGAATAGACCAGAATATCATCAATGAACACAATGACAAAACGGTCTAGAAATGGGCGAAACACCCTATTCATAAAATCCATGAAAGCAGCGGGTGCATTTGTCAACCCAAACGGCATCACCACAAACTCAGTGACCATAGCGTGACCGAAAGGCAGTCTTGGCTATGTCAGAGTCTCTATTCCGTAACTGGTGGTACCCAGACCTCAAGTCAATCTTAGAAAAGACTTTAGCACCCCTCAATTGATCAAACAAATCATTAATACGGGGCAAAGGATACTTATTTTTCACGGTAGCTTGATTCAACTTCCTATAATCAATACACAATCTCATACTACCATCCTTCTTCCGCACAAATAACACTGGGGCACCCCAAGGAGACATACTAGGCCTTATGAAACCCTTGTCCACTAACTCCTGCAATTGAACCTTCAACTCCTTCAATTCCGCCGAGGCCATCCTGTAGGGTGCCTGAGAAATAGGGGCTGTATCAGGGAGTAATTCGATGGTAAACTCTATCTCCCTTACAGGAGGTAAACCAGGTAACTCCTCAGGAAAAACATTAGGGTACTCCTTAACTACAGGAATATCTTCAACCTTAAGAACTCCCATGCTAGTATTCACAACATGAGCCAAATATGCCTGAAATCAAGCAAGATGGCAAAACATTTCGCTCTCCACAAAAGTAATCTCTGGCTTCCCCGGACTTCGGAACACTACAGTTTTCTGGAAACAATCAACCAAAGCCTGATGTGCCTCTAAGAAATCCATCCCCAAAATCACATCAAAATCAACCATCTCTAACGGAATTAAATTTGCCTCTAAGTTATACCCCTCAACCAAAACTTCACAAGAGCTAAATACCCAATCAATTTTAAACACATCACCCGAAGACAAAGACACGTACCATTCTCCCGGGAGAGGAGATGAGGGCACATTAGCATGAAGTGCAAATCTACTAGACATAAAAGAATGAGTAGCTCCCGGATCAATCAAATTAAATGCAGGCTGGCCAAAAATAAACAACGTACCAATGATAACCTCGGGCGAGGTACGACCCTCCTGAAATGTCATGGCATGAACTCTAGCCTGAGTGGTAGGACGTCCTCTCTGACCTCTACCCTGCTAGGGACCACCTCTAACTGCTGAACTAGCATGTGAGCCACTGCTAGAAGCGCCAACTGAGGTCTGACCTGCAGTCTAATAAAATGCAGGGGCAACTCCCTGAGTCAAACAGGGACAATCTCTCCTAAAGTGACCTGGCTCGCCACACTCGAAACACCCAACTGGCTGATACTGTCCAGACTAACCTGACTGACTACTGTGGGCTCCACCACTACCACTCATACCACCCCTAAACTGACTAAAGGGGCGTTTGCTTGCAGATCCCCCAGAAAATCTTCGGCTACCTCTGAGTCTAGGTCGGGCTGAATGACCAGAGCTACTACTACGTCCACTACCCGCAAAAGATCCGGAACAGGATGTAGATGCTGCTCTCTTTGATGGCCCCTGACTAGGGCCACCAAAGTCTCGGGGTCGGCTACCCATCTGTGAGATCTCAATATTTAAAGCTGCCCCAACTGCATCACTAAATCTCGGATACAACACAGCTTGCATCTTTTCCTCATACTCACCCCCAAGTCCCCGAACAAACCTGTATATCTTATCATGCTCGTCCTGTACCAAGTCAGGAACATGATGAGCTCTAGCAAGGAAATGCTGCTCAAACTCCAAGACTGACATATCTCCCTTCTGCAAATTCATAAACTGATCCTGCATCCTATGGAGATGAGCTCGACTACAGTAACGATCATTGAAATGGGCCTTGAACTCATCCCAAGTCATATGAGGAGCATCCCCATAATCTCTAGTAATGCTAAGCCACCAATGCCATGCAGGACTGTGCAACCATTGCACTGCCACAAATACCTTACGATCATCAGGAACACTCATCCTAGTAAACACTCTCTCCATAGTCTCAATCCACTCCTGGGCCTCAATGGGATCCTTGGCTGTAGAAAACTTCTCAGCACCATTTTCCTTGGTTTTCTTAATGCTAAAATCAGGCCGGGGCTGAGGGTTCATTGTTGCAGCAAACTGATTAACAATCTGCTCAAATGCTCCCAGCATACCCTCTTGTGCACTCATGTCATCCCCCACAGGAGGAGCTCTCTGTGTTCGGCATCTAGGACGCATAGTACCTGAGATAAATATAGATTAGTAATACACACATGGACAATCTAGTATTAAACTAGACGCCATTATTTCAATAAGAAGAGGAACCTAATGCTCTGATACCAACTGACAAGACCCGCCACAAAAACACATAGTAAAACAGACAAGTCTTGCGGGGTCCACTCTTAAAAGAGATTATACCGAAATTTCGGCATAATCTCCCTTAAAAATGGACAACCCAACCTACAAGAAAAGAACCATGAACACTTCAACTAAATCAAACAACCACATTGTAGTACCCCGAAACTTAGCACAAATTATATAGCACACTAAGGCTCTTTAACCTTAGATAGTAATCCAAATATCTTCTAAAATATTCATTTTAGAAGCCAATGACTCCAAGTATCATACTTACAAGATAGGTATTTTTATTAAGTATTAGAATTTAAGTAAACTACTTAGATACCTTAACCCGTATTTCTGACATACAATCGATACTCGTGATTGAATTTAAGATTTGTGTTAGTATTGCTTTTATCATGCATACTATTCTAATCTTAAATATTACTAACACATTTACAAGATCTTAAGAAAGGAAAACATCATATTCCTTTACTTATTAGCTTGAGTAGATATATATATCTATATATACATATATAAATATTTGTGTATCTATAGATTCATGCACTAGCTGATTTTTCTTTTACCCCTCTTACTATTTGGTTTTCTTTGTGAACAATCACCCTAACTAGCTAGACTATCACTCAAATTTAATGTTTGGCCTTTTAAGTCAAATAAAATTGCTGGAAATTAATTTACAATGCATGCTTCATGGCCTATTTATACTTGGGAGCTGCAACATCTTTTCTTCACACTCCAAGATCAAATGTAAAGATGATCACAAACTCCCTTAGTTGAATAGAAAAGCTCCCACACCAAAATCCTATCCTTCACTCTTTTTCTCTTGAGAAGTTCTCTCTTTGTCAAAGAAGTCCAACCTTGAGTCAATACCAAAACCTTCACTTCACTTCTGAAAATTCAAGAGTAAGTACATGGTTACATTCCTATACTTTTTTGTCTTTAAGATTATCAAAATGCATAACTAAGGATAAAATGGAAAAGAATATGTTTTCTAGAAACTTATATTTTCGTATATAATTAAATATCACTTTGTAAATTTGATCACAGTATTAGATTCTTCATGAAATATGCTTCAGTTTAGGCTTTTGAATCATTTAAAAAGGTTTGGAAATGAACAAGGTATGGCTAATCAAACTTCCAAACTAATAAACTCTTTGAAAATCCATTACAACTACCACAACTTCAAAAATTCATATCTCACTCATTTCTTAACCATTTTCTACAAACTTTATATCAAATTGAAGCTTAGGATCTCTACTTTAAATCTGGAAAGTTTCAGAAGCAATGATAAAATATAAAGCACGTAAAGACTTAGACATCAAAGGTATTATAAAGGATATCAGCTTTCTGCACTGCTACTGTTTTTCACCACTTCTGGACTCTATGACTTCGAACTGGATTATATAAATTATCTCATTGAATTCCTTACGAAAAATCCTTCGGCATGGACTCCTCACTTGCCTAATTTGGACATAAATTGAATGAGATATGAAAATGATAAGTTGACGGTTCTTTGGACAAGGATTTCCCTCACTATGGGAAATATGACTACTAATTCTTTGACTACTAACTAATATTTCTGTTTATTTAAAGTACATTTACTTTATTGCACTTTTACTTTCAAGTTTATTAAATTGCTTATTTTGTGTATATATTGAGTTATTATAATTTTTAAAGTATATTGATATAAGCTTATATACTTTGTTGGTATTAAAGAAGTTATCTTACTTACTAAAGTTGGCTACACTCTTTTGACGTAATTAAGTTTTGGAAATGTGAAGCCGGATGATTAGTACTACCCTGTGCTTAAGTGAATTACTGGTAAAAGTGTTTTGTGATTTGTGAAGTTAGCCAGGGCCTTAGTCCCTACAGATAGTGCACTATTATACTCATAGGAAGAAAGTGTCGACCTTGAATATACATACTCTGGTATTGTCCTTGGTATGCTGCGGCTTATCCGTGCTTTGGTATAGTGGACCTAGCTTGTGATCTTTGTGATTTATTACCAGTTTCCTAAACATTCACATGGATAAATTTATTCACGCTTGTGTGTGTGTGTGTGTGTGTGCATAAATAAGAATCAGTATGAACAAATCAAAATGATTCTTGGTACATTTTTACTTAGTTGTGTTTATTTCTGGTTTCTTATAAGACACATTATTATAAGAACGTAAGTTGTACTTACTGGGTCTGTGTTACTCATGATGCTACACATTCTTATTTTCAGGTAACGAATAGATGCTTGGGGAATGGGATGAACCTACTAAATAAAAGAATGTTTTCTATTGCTATTTTGAGAATAAATGTAATGTCTTATGTACTTTTTCTAAAACTCTCGTATTGTAAAATATTTGGTATTGTAAAATATTTATGCTTTCGCTTTCTAATAAAAGTATTATTCAGACATATATATTTCTTCTTCTAATAAATTATTAGAGAAAATTCTATTTGTTTTAACTCACGTCGCAAATTCGGGCACCATATTTTCATATAATAATGGTCTCGGTTTGGGGGCATGACACACATCTCTTGGAGTCCTTCGCTCCCCACAACAAAATCCAAGTCATAACAGCACTTCCAATTCAAACCCAATATTCAACTACGATATTTAAATACAAACACCGACCAAAGTTAAACTCCCTACTTGCGTCATAACCCTTAAAAATAACTCCAACTTATTTTACATATCCCGATGGTTATCAAAACACTACCAGAAGGAAATATAATACTACACATAGGTTAACAGGTAACCTACAGTCAGCAAGGTGCAATGGAAAAACTATGCCTCAACTCCTAGTGAAACCGAACAGGAGCTCTGCAATCTGGGCATTTGAAAACAAAGGGCCCAGGGAAAAGCATTTAAAAACATTAGCGTGAGTGGACGAAAAATAAACTAATTAATAAGTATCCAAGAGCATAAAGATACTAAATTAAATTTTTATATGCTTTTCCATTTATACAGAATTCAAGAATTTTCATGCATGCAAATATTATAAACTCAATAAAAATTCACACTAGCCCCGCTAGTCATAATACAATAAGAAAAATAAATAAATTTCTCATTCAAGAAACTTTCAAAATAATGGACTAGCCCCGCTAGTCAAATTAACAACTCAAATAGAATATCCTATATGGCCATATAAGTGAGTCTCCCAGACTCGGTTGCCTCTCAGACATAGTACTCCCATACTCCATGTACCTTCACGTCGAGTGGACGGATAGAGCACAGGGCTTGCGTGATGCCGCTGATAGGAGCACAAAGTGTGACGTTCTTAATATGTTTATACCCTTTATTTACCCTTTGTTAACTCCTATTTAGTTGTTTTAGCTTTATATTTGTGTTTAGTGTAGAATAATTGCTTAATTTAGAAATATGTAGTTTTTAGTATTAGAATACATAGTATTTTCGGATTTGAATAATTTGGTGTTGAAATTGTGCTGAGTGTTGGAAACCCTTGTTTACTCAGGATTCCTGTCTTGATCAAGATTCCATCTTTCCTCGAAGCCTAGTCCATGAAGGAGAGATCCAAACCAAGTCCAATATGGAGAAGAAGATCTAAATTCGGCAGAATTTCAAGAATATCCAAGCCCTTGAAAATCCGGATTAAATCGGGAGAATTCCTGTGCACGTCTGTCAACTTCAATGGACTCTCCAGGACAGCTCACAATGAATCAGAAAACGTGCCAGATATGGATAGAAAGCTACGGGAGTCTAGTTTCCAAATCAATTGGAATCACCTCAATATCTGTTTTCTAGAGGGAGTTATGACGCAATCATCAGACGGAGGTCATTCTGCCGAAAGGGAGAAAAACTAGGAATCCTAAACCAATTTGGTTTAGGCTTTGTGGCCGACTTCTCTAGGGTTTTTCCTCTATATAAAGCACGACTTCAAGGACAGAAGATGATCATCAACCCGTGCAAATAACACCAAAGCCTTTGCCGAAACTCCATCAACCTCCAAACACCACAATCTGATCCCACCTTCAGCATTCGT
>NW_004443392.1:22159-26954 GCF_000184155.1 Fragaria vesca subsp. vesca
TTTAGGTTGTATATTTGCTCACGGTGTAGACTTAAATGAGATTAGAATCGTCTTCTTTATTCTTGCATGGTTGTTTGGTTGAGTTTGCATGAATGTTGGTTGATCACATGTATATATGTATAGAAGTAATTTAGGATTTATTATTAATGTTGTTCCGAAATCATAAAACCTTTAAACCTATATGCTTATTTCGATATTTACATTAGATTAGATGGATCTACCCTGTAGTTGGATCCCCGGTTTAGAACGATCCCTGCTTGCTTTATACTACGACTGATTTGTTGACAGGGTTAATTGATGCGTGTGCAAATACGTCTTATCAGCCGCCGGCAACATCACATCACCACTAGGGTGGAAAACGCTTGCGTGACCCCACTTGAAACGTGGGAGTCACATCACCTCAAAAGGTGGAACGACATGCTAACATTGATATCATATAATCCAACAAATATAGCATAAGAAAGAAATAAATTAAATTTAATAACGTGTCCCACACGTTAAAATGCTCAAAGTAATAATTAAGCCAAATAATCCACATATTTCAAATCTCCAATCAAGCATGCATATTCCATTAAAAACAAAGTGTCCACTCACAATATAGACGGCTATGCCTGACGTCGGTCAGAGCCCTCCTCACGTGGTGTCTCCTCTCGTCCTGTACAAAACGAGATTTAAGGTCCGAGACAAAAATACAAGAATATCAAATTTAACAAATATAAAGTCCTCCTCACTTACTCTATACTCATCCCAACCTAAGAAGACCTCCAACCCTATTTTTACTAATCATCTCCAATTTCTCCTCAACGTTCTAACACATAAAGAAAAATATGGAAATTCCCAAGGATGAGGCTCACCTCTACTCTTTCACCAAAATCGACTTAAACTTTACTAAATTCCTACTAACACTCACCAAAATTTCCAATACTTCAATACCACTCATCTCTCACCCATGGAGCCATCAAAACTATCCCAAATTCCAAACACTCTTCACCAAAAATCACCATACAATACAACAACATTTATCCCTTCTAGAACTCATCCAAAATTACTCAAAACCACCACCAAAACCGGCAGCAGTCACCGGCTGTGGCGGTCAACTGCCGGCAGTGGCGGTCAACCACCACCACTAAATCAACTTCAACCAAAATTAACAAGGCATACATCAAACTCTTCCTCTCATCAAGCATAACAACAATCATGACTAACACAAACTCTAGAGCTCAAAGATTTGGCCGAAAAACTCATTATAAACTCAAGAATTCAAGAGCTCCGATTTGCTCTATACTCCAAATCGTTCTACCTCTTTTGGGTGGTTGAAAGACTAATCAAAGAGCTACAAAACCCCCCAAAGATACCTTGAATCGGTGGCAGGAGAAGGGAGTTCCGGCAAGAGCAACCACGCGGCAGCAACGGCGTCACTGCGCCTTAATGCCGGCGAGTAAGGACCGGTCACCACCCTAGGCTGGACGAGCGGCGTCCCAGCTGCCAGACACGACCCGTGCGGCGGCCAGGCGTGGTCGGACGGTGGGGATCCGTCGGAGAGAAGTTGGACGGGTCCGCTCGGGGTCGGCTCAGGGAGAGAGAGTGTGAGGGATGTGTATTTTCTGATTTTTATCTCAACTAAAATGGTAAGTTTCCCCTTAAATGCCTAAGCCCAAAAATGGGTATTATTATTTAACTACCCTTCACTTACGAACTCTTATTCGGGAAACTAAAAATCTATGAACTCGACAAAACCACCTCTATTAAGGATAACATACTAAATTTCCGAATTGATTAGCTACCACTAAACCGGAAATCACAATATAAAAATAATTACTAGGTTCGGGGTGTAGTACCCCGAAACTTAGCACAAATTATATAGCACACTAAGGCTCTTTAACCTTAGATAGTAATCCAAATATCTTCTAAAATATTCATTTTAGAAGCCAATGACTCCAAGTATCATACTTACAAGATAGGTATTTTTATTAAGTATTAGAATTTAAGTAAACTACTTAAATACCTTAACCTGTATTTCTTACATACAATAGATACTCGTGATTGAATTTAAGATTCGTGTTAGTATTGCTTTTATCATGCATACTATTCTAATCGTAAATATTACTAACACATTTACAATTTCTTAAGAAAGGAAAACATCATATTCGTTTTCCTTTACTTATTAGCTTGAGTAGATATATATCTATATATACATATTCAAATATTTGTGTATCTATAGATTCATGTCAATACATATATAAGGTATACCTCATATATAGATTCATGCACTAGCTGATTTTTCTTTTACCCCTCTTACTATTTGGTTTTCTTTGTGAACAATCACCCTAACTAGCTAGACTATCACTCAAATTTAATGTTTGGCCTTTTAAGTCAAATAAAATTGCTGGAAATTAATTTACAATGCATGCTTCATGGCCTATTTATACTTGGGAGCTGCAACATCTTTTCTTCACACTCCATGATCAAAAGTAAAGATGATCACAAACTTCCTTAGTTGAATAGAAAAGCTCCCACACCAAAATCCTATCCTTCACTCTTTTTCTCTTGAGAAGTTCTCTCTTTGTCAAAGAAGTCCAACCTTGAGTCAATACCAAAACCTTCACTTCACTTCTTCTTAAGTAAGTATATGAAAACTCTCTTATAGTCTTTTGCCTTAGATTTTGATCAACTTGAAGAACAAAGAATAAAATGGTATAAAAACGTGGCTGCTGCATAATTCTAATTTTCGTACATGTAACTTCTGTTTTATCTTATTAAAGTTACACTACATTAATCTACATGAAAAATGCTTCAGTTTAGGCTTTTAAATCACTCAAAAATGTTAAGAAATGAAGAAGTTATAGCTAAAAGAAGATTTTTACTTTCTAAGTATTATTTCCGGAATCCGGCGAGTTCATGTATTTTCCGGCCGCCGAAAATTATAAAATTCTGATTTTATCCTTGCTTTTATTGAAGCAACTATATAATATTGATATATAACTAATCTTATATCTTAATCTTCCCTCATAAATGAGTTTTAAAACCTTAAACGGTTAATTTTTATAACTTTTCCGGTGAAGCTTGCCGGAAAACTCATAAGATGTTCATAATTTCAAATGATCATATCTCACTCATTTCTTATCCGTTTTCAATGATCTTTATATCAAAATGAAGCTTATAACCTGAACTTTAAAACTGAAGAATGTCCAGAATAATGGTCGAAAATTACTGAAGGTAATAATTTATGCAATTAAAGTTAATTAAATAGTAATCACTTTATGTACTTCTTTGGAATATCATCATTTCTGGACTTGAACACTGTGGACTTGTTGACATGAACCTTACCACTGAATTCCTTGTGAAAAATCTTTCACAGTGATGTACTCACTTTGCTAAATTGGACTTGAGATGGACAACTTCACACAGTTTGAAGTTTAATGACTTTAATCGGAGAATTATGGACATGGTTGATTAATCCTATGAAATTGGACTTAAAGGACTGAAACTACTACTAATAATAACAATATGGTTTATGCAGTCAATAATATGGTTTATTTAAAGTCTGTAAAATTATTCTTTCATTGCTTGTGTTGTATCATTAGTTACATTTTATTATGAATTCGATTATTTGCTTGTAAGCTTAAATTATTAATTGTTTGCTACATAAGTTTTCCTTTCTTGTGTATCATGTTTATGCTACATATGCATTCATTATGAAATATTCTTAAGTGTCTGCATATATGTGTATTTATGTATTTGTGTAAATATACATATGATACGATCTATAGCTCATAAAGATTGTATTTGTGAATTTGATTATGTTTGAGAAGTTATGGAGCCGGGTGAATGGTACTACCCCCGTGCTCAAGTGAATTACTGGTAAAGTGTTTTATGTGGAAGTTAGCTGTGGGCCCTAGTCCCTTCAGATAGTGCATTATTATACTCATTGGGATGGAAGTGCCAAACCTTGAGTATACATGCTTTGGCAAGTGGCCTTAGTATGCTGCGGCTTACCCGTGCTTTGGTATAGTGGACCTAGCACGTGGATTTTTTTTGGATTTGTTACCAGTTACTCTGAAATATTCACTGAGAAGAGAAGTATATTATTTTGATTGAACAGTTTGCGATATTATTAACACCTTATGATGCTAGGTGAAAAGATAATCGAGTATACATACACCTTTATGAGTTAAATCATCTATTGATGCTGCATTTGTCGATTTGGTAAAGGATTTTATGATATTTGGTATTCAAAGTGGATTATATTCAATGTGCATTAATAATTGATTGTTTTATCATTTTTACTTCGTTATTCAATTTGCATCATTTTGTAAGACAAATTAATATAAGATTGTGGTCTATACTTGTCACATCTCGACCCTTATATTTTTACCTTATTTACTAGCCTGATTAAAATAAGAATTTTACCGTCTCGATCATTGAGTAAATAGTTTAATTGGTCCCTAGAGGGGTTTCGGGGACGATTATGTGCGGAGGATTATTAGTATGAGGAAAATACGACGACGGTAAAAATGGTAAATTTTAGCTAGTAAAAGGTAATTTTTATTCGGGTATTATTTTTTCGGGGTGTTTTTATTTTTTGGAAGTGGGTTGATATAGGTTGGACCGGTGGAGGCCCAACCCATTTTCTTTTTCCTCCTCCCTTTCTCTTCTTCCCTCTTTTCTTTTCCTCTCCCCCGAGCCTTCCGCTGCCCGGTTTTCCGGCTGTCCTCCCGCCGCCGTCCGACCTCCGTTCGCCGCCGGACCGGTCCCGTTCGGTCGGTCTCCCTCCCAGCAACATTTCTAGACCGGT
>NW_004443393.1:0-8657 GCF_000184155.1 Fragaria vesca subsp. vesca
GGCTGAGTGGCACGGTCTGCCTCTCCCTCTATCTCTCTCTCTCTCAAAATCTAGCCTTAGGGTTCTGACCTATTTTCCCTTTTATAGTTTGAACCGAGGGCGGGGATCAAATATGAGGAAGATCTTATGGCTGAAATTATTTTTTCAAGTTTCAATTTATTTATTTTTTAGAATAAGTAATTTTTAATTTCAGAAAACCAAATAAAAATAGACGAAACTAAAGTTAACCGATTTGATGGGGGGCTTAACAAATCCGAAACAGGGTGAATTTTTTCACCCTGTTTAGAATAAGGAATTATTTTTCAAGTGCCTAATGGCTGAAATTATTTTTTCAAGTTTCAATTTATTTATTTTTTAGAATAAGGAATTTCTAATTTCAGAAAACCAAATAAAAATAGACGAAACTAAAGTTAACCGATTTGATGGGGGGCTTAACAAATCTGAAACATGGTGAATTTTTTTCAGTGTGCCTAATTAATTACCATGACTACATCGGATGGTGAAATTTTTATTTTTACATATTTATGACCTCAGATCGCCACGTGGCTACTAAAACGGCATAACTTATTTAGTAGATTATATGGAATTGTGAATCATTGTAAATCAACTATACAAAATAAATAAAATTTTCAAAAATCTTATGAAATATGATGTGTTCAGAATAGTGAAATACGCTTGGGGTTGAAAAATCACAAACTTCTGATAACGCTTGTGTCCCAATAAAAGTGGTCAACCCTAATTATGTTTAAGCGCTCCTAAGGGGAGCTTAATCACCAAATTGTCAATTTAACAAAATTTTCACATGAGTTCCTAAATCTCATATATACGAGCTTGTGGTTCGAAAACAGGGCAAATTAGGGTCTCGTACGATGTTGGTCAACCGCGTTTCGTGTAAAAAAAAGATTGAATTAAGGTTGACCGATTCGATGGGGGCGTAATAAATCCGGAACAAGGTAATTTGCTATATTCAACACAAATAGTTAAAAGATAATGAGTAATCTTTTCTTACAAGGCTTAAAACAAATCTCATCTTATTTGGGTAAACCAAAAAAATGAAAAGAAAAAATTAAAAAGGACAATTGAGCGCCAGAAATTTGGGCTAAGCGCCAAGTGAAAATTCCAACAAGCAGGGTCTTCAAAAATTTGGGCCAAAAGATTTTATGACGTTGGGAAAGAGTCATAACCCATCCCGAAATTAATGACACTCGAAAAACGTCATCGAACAATTGGGCCGAATGATTTCATGACGCCTAAAAACTGTCATAAAATATTTCAAGCATGACGTTTGAAAAATGTCATAGAAATATATATGATGACGATTCTAAAAAGTCATAAAATTTATGACAGTCGATACCCGTCATTAAAAATCAAGACCTACAATGACGGTCATAAAATGTCATAAAAGAAAGTATAAATTTAGATTTATGACGTTTGCTTCTGAAAACGTCATAAAAATAACATACGATGATGTTTTCGGGCAAACGTCATTAATTTACTGTCATTGAAAGTTTTTTTGTAGTAGTGTAATGGATCAAAGTATAGATCGACTAACATGGACTAAAACAAAATGAAAGTTTCACCGAAATCTAAGACTCATAGATCGAGAGTTATGGCCAAGCAACAATGTCACCCCATATGACTCATGGATTATCATAGAGTATAAGAAGATAAAGAAAACAAATTGAAATACGATGATGTAAAGGGTGAACGGCAAAATTAGTTTTAGTAATCTAGGGTTTAGTCGTTATCAACTCAAAGGTAGAGTCGTGTTGATAACGTGTTGTAAAATAAAGGAAAGAAGAAGGGAATACACAGAGAGAATAGTTGGGAGGAGGAAGAAGTCTACTCATTCATTCTCATTAGCCTCTTTATATAGATGTAGGGTTTACATCAGTATACATAACTAATGAGTAATTACGTGGACAGCCACATAGATTATAATATTTATAACAAATATTGCTTAAAATTAGGATATTGTACGATTAATTATCATTAATGTCTAATTTATTAATTAATTAATTAATTTATAGACTTAAAAGGTGTGTAAAACTTGTCAAATATAATATTATTATCCTCTATACTCTCTTCGTTTTGAATGTCAACCCCCCTAACATCCAATTTTTGGTTCCACCCCTGCCCTCAAATAACACTAAGTAAACAATCTTTGCCTTTGCACTCGAAGATTATAAAACTGCATTAAAATTAACAACTATATAGAGAGCTACTGAATCTCTGTTGGATTATAAATAACAAAACAATTTAACAAGCCTTAATACTCTCGCAGTTAACTTCGCCGTCCAAAAGATGAAGTTAGTCTTCGATCATCTAAGTCATTCCATTTAGGTCTGAGCACGGGTTAAGACCGGCCTCTGTGTAGAAGGGATCGGGACCGGACCGGAGTGCAACCGGGCTAGGCCTTCACTTGAAAATCATTAAGACCGGTGAGAGCCCGGACCGACCAAAAACCAGCCGGTCTTTCGGGCCTTCAGTCTTATTTCGGACTGGTTCTAGCAATGGCAAATCAAAATGTATAAGGCGGATTGAGGAGATCCAAAACCAAAAACAACTAAATTTCAAATTCTAATCGATCTAGATCCAGAACCCTGATCTGAGATGAGATGAAGGAGGCAAACTAAGAAGGGAGCGGTTTTCGATATCCACCGTGATCGAATCGCACATCATCGGAGACAAGTGAGGCTGAACTATACGATGACGAGTTCTAGTGCATCGTCGAATCGTAGACAGAATGAACGTCTGATCTCCTCTTGTCGCAAATCGGGGACAAGTTCCTGCAATCGTCGCCACAAAAGCAATTGACGAAGGCAGATTCGTAGAAGGCGGACAAGCAATCGTCTCCTCTCCCCTGGCAGGCAAGCTGTTTTGTCGGCAAATCGAATTGGGTCAAGTTCTTTTTGGAAATGAGTCGAATTGGGGGAAGTTTAGGATGAATATCAGCTATTTAAGTTTTATTTAGGGTTATTTAATAGTAACTTATGCACATTTTGGCGTACCCTCGGGCTCTTGGGCTGACAAAAGTTTTTTCATTTGACTGATTTGAGGGACCGCGACTAACCCGTCTCATTTTAGGTCCGGCTTGGACAAGCCAAAAAAGAAACTGAGCCCGTAAAAAAGCCCTACCAGGTCCGGTTAGGTCGGGTCGGTTTACTCATTCTTTTTTTTTTTTTTGCTTCAGGCTTTATGTGCAACCCTAATTCCATCAACTTCCAAAAGCTAATAGTAGTGCTACCAAATAAAAGGGATAATAGGTGATGTGAGTGAAAGTGGGTCTTGTGCTGGGAAAGAAGAACGGAGGGAAAAGTACCGAGAGCTTATAGAGAAAAATTGTTCCAATGACCAGCACCATAGTCGCAAGCCAACGAAAATTCTTTGTATAACATAAATGCCAGCCATAAATGCTAAAGACAATATGGCTAGTGTAATTCCCAACACTGGCATTACCAAACGATGAGCTGTGAATACCATAATCAGATCACCAAATTATGCCCAAATATGACTCGCTGCAACAAAGACAGAGCTATACATAGCTATGGTGTTGGCGATCACAAAGACTTGGAACATAGATTTCGTGAGCAAAGTTGTTCTGCCTTCATGAGGGTCAAAATTGTTATAAACCTCCTGGCATTGTGAAACAACAGCAAATGTTATTGTCGCAACAAGTGTGGTCATGACCAGTAGAAAAGCTTTCACAGGTTGTCCACTCTGAGTCAGATGAAAAGCTTTCACATTCAATTCATGGACACGAGCAAAGTCATTCCCATCAAGTGTGGTCATTCTCATTAGACTATAAATACCGCAAAATACGAAACACAACATCCATATGAGCTTCACTGGGGTTATGCATAAACTGACTCACAACACTAACTGCATATGTTAAATCTAGTCTGGTGTGAGATAAATAAATTAACCGGCCAATTAATCTTTGATATCACGCTTTATTTGCAGGAACTTGATCCAAATACTCTCCTAATCGATGATTTTGTTCAATAAGAGTGTTAGCGGGTTTACAGTCAAGCATCCATTTTCAGCTAACAGACCAAGGACGTATTTCATTTGACTTAGCACAATACAATCTTTCCCATGAGCAACTTCAATTCCTAAGAAATACTTCAAACTACCCAAATCTTTAATCTCAAATTCAGATGATAACTAACCTTTTAACCTCTGAATTTCCTCATTGTCATAAATTGTCAATGATTAATCAACATATGAAATCTATCACGATTCTAAGAAAATATCTAACAAGATTATGTTTTCCACATTTTGCTGCAACGTGAAGCAAATTTTGTTTATCTAAATTCATCGGTTTTTCCTTTGAAACTGGAAAATGTTGAACCAGCATAACAATAATGTCAACATGGCCTTTTCTTGATGCAGAATAGATGGGAAGTCTGTCCTTATTATCAGGTTGATTACAACAATGAGACGTACTTGTATGAATCTCTACTACTCGATGGATCTGTACTCCAAACCTTTAAGGTTAGAGCATCTCCAACAGCTTCCCCAATTTCTTGATTTTATCAATTTTGGGGAATATTGAGTTGTTTTGTGGTCTAACAGTTTCCCCATCTCATTCCCTAAATTGGGGATGGAGAAAAAGAAAGAGAAACACTCATTCCCCAAATTTGCAGCAAAATCTTCATTCCCCAAATATTAATTATCACGTGCTCCAACGATAAGAACAAAAATCTAGAATATTTTATTGGGTAATTTATGTTACAATGAAATATATGATTTTTTTTTGTTATTATTAATAATTATGTAGCATTTTTTGTTGTTGTAATAAATGTTAAAATCTCCAAAATGGAGAAGCTGTTGGAGTTGGAGCATAAATTTTTTGAAGATTTTAGCTTTTGCTTCTTTATTTTAGAAAAATTTTGAGGAAGCTGTTAAACATGTTTTAGAGTTGAATTAAAATGTACGACCCATGTATATATGAATCAATTAGCTAGTATAAATGAAAGATCTGATGAATTGGGTTGCAATCAACCACACGTGAAATTACTCGGTTTTGAGGATTCCTTTCGATCTATGTTATTAAATCTATTTTTGTTTTCTTCCAAGATTATGCTAAATTTATTATTCCAGCTAGTCCAAGAGAAACTATGTGCTGGTTTCGGACGAGGGGAACTCATGCAGGCCGTTGGTATTGCCTCGAACAAATTTCCTGAGGAAAAGACTCTGATATGTAATTGGGGTATATAGCGGATTTCCCTAGTTTTCAGCCTTAAAACTACGTTGTCTAGACATATAAAAAAAAATACTTGACTAGACATATGCATGTGACAAACTCAACGAGAATAAAATTGCTAATTTCTATGTATGTAATGTAATTAAACTAGTAATTACGCCACTTATGTCTTATTGAATTCCGATTGAGAAGCAATCGATAGAATCGTTCCAAGCCGGTCACATATGTAAACTAAGGGAGTCATTCTAGTGAGGACTCTTAAGTTGAGGACTAGTTGAGGACTTTTCAGTTTATAGTTTAAAATACCCATTTTTCGATCACATTTTGACATCTTATCCGTTCAGTTTTTAGGTTTATATAAGTAGATCATTTCTACAAATTTTCAGCCAAATTGATGTTTGTTAAGATAACAAACTAGATCAAATTAATGGACGAACCAAATCTGTCAAATATGAATATTTTAAGTTCATAATTGATAAATCACACTTATGAATGCCTTAACAATTCTCAATATAGCTAAAAATTTGGAGAAATGATTTATTCATAAATATTTATAAACTGAATGGTCAAGATATGAATATAAAATCAAAAGGAGGGATAAGCCGAAAAGTCCTTAACAAGTACTCAACTTAAAGGTCTTCATTAGAAGAGCTTCCTGTAAACTAAAAGGTATATGATGAAATATATTTCACACAATTCCGATATTGTGCAATATTGTACGTACTCTCACATTTGACGATTAATTCCACTGTTACAGTTGAATGTAAAACTGTTAACCTAGCTAGCTAAGGGATTTGATTCGTTCTGTACGACAAACAGATAGGAAAGTCACCATGGGACTGAAACACCAGCACCCCACACTTGATGCAGGCAAATGAAAAAGAACAACAGAGACAATGATCTTATAAAGACCGATATCGATCATCACAAGATCATCAGCTTAATGGAAACGGGCTAAACCTGACCGAAGGAACACAAACCAGAGGTTTAGCCCTAGGAAGTGATATTCCAGGTCCTTCTTCCATGTCCACCCTACCATCAATTCCAGCAGCTCCATCCCCAACCTTCCAACCAAAGCACTGAATTACAGATGCTAGTGTTGTATGGACAACGTGAAGAGCTAAACTAGCTCCAGGGCAGCTTCTTCTTCCACTCCCAAACGGCATAAACTGGAAGCTTTGCCCTCTCACATCCAGTGTGCTCTTCCAAAACCTCTCCGGCATGAACTCGAGCGGGTCCTTCCAGTGCTTTGGGTCCCTATTGATGGCCCAAACGTTGACTAAGATTCTGGTTTTTGCCGGAATATCATAACCGTCGATGGTGCAATGTTGGGTGCTCTCTCTCACGATCATTGGGCCGGTGGGGTGAAGCCTCAGTGTTTCTTTTACTATGGCTTGGAGATAGGGAAGGTTGACGACATCAGATTCTGATACTAATCTGTTGGTTCCCACTACGGAATCGATCTCTTCTCTTGCTTTAGCCATCACATCTGGGCGGTTGATTAGCTCCGACAGTGCCCATTCTATTGTTACTGATGATGTATCAGTCCCGGCACCGAACATATTCTAGAAGATTTGAATTTTACATATTAGCTAGCTCTCCCAAAGAAAGCTTTGAAAAATTATCTGAAAAATAATGAACATGCATGCATGTAAAAGACCATTTACCATGATGAAGCCCTTTATGTTCTCTCTTGTCAATTTAATCTCTGAGCTTTGGTCCTCATATATATCAAGCAGAATATCAAGCAAATTCACTGCGTTATCACCTTTCCATGGATCATTCTTCTTGTTCCTTCTTGCTTCCTCATGCTCCTCTATAATCTTTCCCATCATTTTGTCATATCTGTCACGCACGTCTTTAAGCCTTTTTGCATATCCTTGCAAGTCCAAGTTCTTGCAGAACCAAAACATATCTGAGAAATTGAACCTCCCGGCAAGTTCACACATCTCTTCAAGCACTTCCCTAACCTCGTGTGCTTCTTCATCGTCATCTGAAAACCTTCGATTGAATACCATCAGCGAGATGATGTTATTTGTTAACCTTAGAAGCTCTCCTCCAACATCTACTTGTTCACCCTTGCCGGCCTTTTTAAGCATGAAATGTAAGAACCGCTCTCTCTCTTCCTGTCTTATTGGTAGGTTTTGGTCTAGGACTCGACCCCCAAGTAGCTCAGACATGCAAAGCTTTTTCATGAATTTCCAGTAAGGTCCATAAGGTGCCATGACAAAATCGGCAGAGCCATACGTAAGATAGTCTACGTTGGTCCTTTTTGGACGGTTCAAGAAGGATATTTCATTGGTTTTCAGGCATTCCCTGGCCATTTCAGGTGAGGAAACGACGACACAGGGTATGGAGCCAAAGAAGAGCTGAATTAGGGGTCCGTGTCGGGTTGAGAGCTTGTGAAGAGCTTGGTGAGGGATTCGGCCAAGGAGGTGAAGATGTCCGATGATGGGAAGGGCACGAGGACTCGGAGGCAGACGATGGTGAGTTTGAGTTTTGGTGAAGATGGTTCGGAAAAGGATGAAAGAGACAAACCATATAAGGAGAAGAACAAGGTACTCATGGCAATTCGCCATATTGGTTGAATGGAAAAGAGTGCTCATATAAGGAGTTTGAATAAGATCGATGTACGTTTATAAGAAGGATCAAAATATATATAGACAGGTCGCGTATAGAACATGACATGGATGATTAACATATGCATAATGATGCTTTCAAGATTAACTTTGATGGTTCTGTGGTTGGTGACTCAGCAATGGGGGATTTGTAATCCGTGATTCCTTTGGCAACCCGTTTGCAGCTAGTTCAAGAAAGATAAGGAAGTCCTCGGTTCTAGTTGCAGAAGCTCGTGTACTTCGTGACAGCTTGCCTACGCCAAAGACAAGGGATACACCAGGTTAGAAGTGGACAGAGACTTCAAACTAGTCATTGATGCTCTTAATGGCATCTTTGATCCTCTTTTGAGACTAATCAAATTGGTGGAAGACATTAGAGATCGCTCATGGCTCATTTTTCGTCTATCTCTTTTAAACATGTGTTTACGGGGACAAATTTAATTTGTAGCTGATACATTAGCACACTTAGGTCACTCTTTGCCTAATGGTAATATTTGGGTAAAGAGGGTTTCTAATGAGGCTTCTCATGCCCTTGTATTTGACATTGTAAATACCAGATGCCCTAGAGACTCCCATATATAATTTTATGTATTTTCCATAAAAAGAAATTAACATATGCATGCCATCTTAAATTAAGTTTTTAAAACTCAAGGAGTAAGCATATATATAAGGCTCTTATTAGGTACGTAGTAAACAATTGCAAGATCTAATTGTGATATTCCATCAATTTTTAAAAAAATAAAAAATTGTACACTCCTTCCCTCAATTATTTGTAATGATATAGTCATTTTACGTAATAAGTTCAGTGTTGCAAGATACTTATCTCTTGG
>NW_004443393.1:8677-16571 GCF_000184155.1 Fragaria vesca subsp. vesca
TCTCTCTGTCTCTCTCTCTGTCTATATATATATATATATATATATACACACACACAATGCTGATCAGGTGCGGACGTCCGCATCAAAGTTTTGGTGCGAATTTCCATTTTTACACCACTTTTCGATCGAATTTCCTCATCTCCACCGTTTAGTATCTAGATAATATTGTGTAGATCATCTTTGCAAAATTTCAGCCAATTTGGTGATCGTTAAGGCCCTCAAACTCGAAAAACAAATGGATGGACTGAATTCTGTCCGGTTGTGTTCATACCAGAAAACTCGAGTTTGAGGGCCTTAACGATCACCAAATTAGCTGAAATTTTGCAGAGATGATCTACACAATATTATCTAGATACTAGACGGTGGAGATGAGGAAATTCGATCGAAAAGTGGTGCAAAAATGGAAATCCGCACCAAAACCTTTAATGCGGACGTCCACACCTGATCAGCATTGTGTATATATATATATATATATATATAAATATAGACACACACAGATTGAGCGGAGCCCGCTTTGAAATTAAAGTTTGAGGCTTTTTATTTGGATCACTTTTCAATCAAATTTTTATATCATCATCAGTCAGTGTCTAAAACCTAGTATATAGGTCATCCTTTTAAAGTTTCATGTAGTTTGAAGATCATTTGAGCTCATGATCATGATTTATACAAATTGTTCCGTTTGAACAAATTTTGTTCTATTGATTCATTTGATCGAATTCGGTACCCAAATGATTTCCAAGCTGGATGAAACTTTGCATAGATGATCGTAACACTAGGTTCTAGACACTCACTAGTGGTGATGTGAAAATGTAACTGAAAAGTGAGTCAAATAAAGAGTCCCACGTACTTTAATTTTTTATATATTTTTTAGAACGCTCACACTTTAATTTCAAACCGGGAATGAAACAGGAATATATATATATACAGTCTTTCTCAGGTAAGGATGTCCTTATTTATTCTTACGGTGCAGATTTTCACTTTAGACTCACTTTTCAATCGAATTTTTACATCTCCACCGTGTAGTCTTTAGATACTAATATATAGACCATCTCTGTAAAATTTCAGCCAATTTGATTATCATTAAGGCACTTAAAACTGTGTTTTTCTATTTTAAACATGAACGATTCAAGTTTGACAGAATTATGTCCGTCCATTGGTTTATTCAAAATTGGGATATGCATACAAGCTTCATCTTCTTCACTTCAACTTGATTTAAGTTGAAAACGATCGGATACAAACAATGAATAACTTGTTTCTTGACATAAAATAAGGTCAAATCAAGAGATCCATTAAGAACCAACTATTTCGGCAAAACATACCATCTTGAAGAGTTGTAGTACGTCATCTTCATTCACTAACAAAACACCAATCATATTTGAAGACGAACTTATGACTATGTTTTGTTTTTAATCATTCAGATCTTTTGTACAAACTTTACCAAGAATTACAACATAAAAGAGTAGAATATAAATTATTTGAATCCTCTGCTCAAAGTTACCAAATCAAACTCCAATATGAATCATGAGAAACTTTGTACAGAAATCCTATATTCTAAATAAATGATAATTATATTCTAGGTAGAGAACATGTTCCTATGTCATATGTTATTGGAGGCTGTTTTTAAGAACTTAAGCTACTTAGTACATCAAATATATGTTCGTTCACAATCAACGATCAGTCCTTTCAATAACATTAAACATCTGGTTTACTGATGTTTGTCCTTTTTCATCCACTATTTTTCTCTTTCTATGAAGTAAATACACTTTCTTCACCTTAACCGAGCTATAATAGTTGCCCAAAAATATGAAATAAAAGTTGAGTTTTAAGAAGAGGAGAAACAACAGCTACCCTTCTGGGCACTAGGCGGTTCTGGAGTAGGAAGAATAATTGTCGTCCCTTTTAGAAAACTTGAATCACCAGCATCTCCTTCATTAGAGGCGAGGGTCTTCTTCCTCATTAATTGATATATCTCCATCAAAATCATTAGAAATGCTGTTTCAACGTTGGTGGACTCAAGAGCAGATGTCTCCATAAAAAATAGATTCTCTCTTTGAGCAAACTCCTGAGCATCTTCAGTTGGCACTGCTCGAAGACTTCCTAAATCACATTTGTTGCCAATGAGCATTATAACAATGTTTTTATCAGCATACCCTCTTAGTTCCTCCAACCACCTAGCCATGTGATCAAATGATTGACGCTTGGTCATGTCATAAACCAACATTGCTCCAACTGCACCTCGGTAGTATGCACTCGTGACTGCTCTGTATCTGAAGAAAGACTAAAAGAGATAAGTTCAAGGAGCCATAATTATTTACAAGTAAATCTTAGTAAATTTAAAAAAAAAAAACATTATACTCTTTATATTATTGCAAACAATCACAATCTGCCACAAGATTCAATGAGTCATTGTATGATATGTCTCTGAGAATATCCTAATTAGACTTTACGCGTTTGCTATATGAGTTTGTCAATTGCTATTATTCCAAAAAAAACACACTAAAAGCAAGAGCCTAAAGCTATTTGATATTCTATCATCTTCATTTAATATTCACATGTTTTATGGAATTATAACATAAGTTGGTGATCAATTTGCAACTTCAAAAGAAGTTAAGCACTCCACATGTTCACAGTACATTTGCAGTACCGAATATACTGAGACTTGATTACACGACGAAAAATCATAGAGGGCTAAGTTTTTGACTTGGTGAAATCTCATTCAATCTATTGCGCGTAGTTACATAAATTTTAAATAAGTAACAAGTAGTAAACAATCTAAAACATTTATAGAAAATTTAATGCCAGATGACAAATCAAAAGATATGTTATCCGCTTATAATTTTGACACAACCATTCATCTCTCGCACACATATAGAGGATAATATTTCAGTTCTTTCCACTTTTTATTTTATTGAACTGGATTTTTTGGAACACATTGGTTTATAGCCAAATTATGTTAATTTGCAGCTATGCATTATGCCTAAGAACAAATCAACTAGACTCGTGAGCTCACACGAACTCTTCAAACAATCTATACTGAAAATCCTCTGTTTAAAATATTAAATATAGCAACATTCATATGTTCCCAACAAAGTTGACATTAAAGTTAGACATTTTCACACATTACATCAAATAAATCTGCTCGAATAGGTTTTGATAGAACAATGTTATGCAAACAAACAAGGTCATTCATTTTCTAACGAAAAAAATTATATACATCAAATTAAACAGTTAAGTTTTCGTCATCGAAAATCCAAATGGTTAATTTTACTCAACACATAAGCCAATTTCTTTAACCAATGTTTTACTGGCAATTGTTAAATTTTAAGATAAGTAAAAGAATCAAGCAATGACACACCTTTCTTGGCCAGCAGTATCCCAAATTTGCGCCTTAACAGTCTTTTGATCAAGAACAAGCGTTTTCGTCTGAAATTCGACTCCGATTGTGGCTTTAGATTCTAAACTGAACTCATTTCTAGCAAATCGTGCCAGGAGTTGTGTTTTTCCAACCGCCGAGTCACCAATCAAAACCACTTTGAAAACATAATCAATCTTTTGACTATAATCAGCAACATGATTTGACATTCTCACCGCACCCAAATCCCTTCCAATTGTTTTTCACATCCAAAAATGGGAACATATAAGTCCAAATTTATATGAAATGAATACTAATATTGTTCAGATCAATCATATAAACTCGAAGATTGTGTTGGAATAGCAGAGGGCTTGTGGTACGTTTGGGAAAGAATTGAAATTGTTGGGAAATTAGGGTTTGAGATGAGGATGAGAGATTTGTGGAGGTGGACAACGGTGGTTGTTTATTTTGTGGAGAAGAGAGGGAGAGGGGAGTTAGAGGCGGGAAGACTATCGGTTAGTACGGACGTGCCAAAACGGTTTTTCAAGTTCACTATGACAATAATCTTCTTCTTTTTGGAATAACTATGAGAATAATCGCTTTCTTTGTTTTTTCTTTTTTGGAATAACTATGAGAATAATCTCAAGTGTACTTTTGGGGTCCAAGAGGTTCAGTTTAAATGGATGAATGATTTTATTACTTTTGATGGTCAATATACCCAGTATGTTTAGAGGTGAGGCCGATATTTTCTAAATTTACTTTTTCTTTTCATTAGCCGGCAAGAACAAAACTCACGGGACACAATTTGATTTTATTTTTTCTGTTCGAAGAAAAGAAACAGTAAAACGAGTACAATGTAGAGCCTCTAAAACATCTAATATTAAGATGGGTCCGGTTCAAGGGACACATAATTTTACACAACTTTTTACACTTCTTATGGACCTTTAGATTTTAAATATTTCAATGGTTAAGATTAATTGTATGAATGAAGTCAACGTATCAGAAGATGACATAGCATATGATGTGGCGTCTAACAAAAATAAAATTAGATTAGATTAAATTTGTATTTTTATAAAGAAACTAAGTGCAATTTTATGCAATTAAACCCCAAAAAAAAATATAAACAATAAACAAAGAACCCTAGCTCTCATATACTGTATCTCTATCGTCTTCTTCAAGCTAGTATATATCAAAAGCATGGATTGCATTCTTTCTTACCCAATTTCATCTATACAATTATTCAAGCAACTCTTAGTAGTGTTCGTCCCCTTTTTTTCAATAAATTTCTGATTTCTTCTACGATCTTCTCGCGCTCCAAAATCTTAATTTTCATATGCTAGCCTCCATTCACTTCTCTTCAATTTCTTACGACGAGGTCTGGAGGTATCTATTTTCTTTAGTATAATGAGATGAGTTTTGCTTTTTGTTCAAGAAGATTTGATTAAGTAAGTTCATCATATATATTCTGTAACATAACATAGCCTCTTGTTGACAAGATTTCTTGCAGTGATCGAACTATAAAGGCTAAAATTTTCTTATGCACTGTAAGTGAGACACAAAATTAACTAGCTTTGATACCAACGAATTCATGGATTAAACTAACTTAATCACAGATGGTTCATCTGGGCATTCTTGTTCATAGAGAGGGTTATTCATCTGGGCATTCTTGTTCATAAGTTTTGTTTTTTGTTTTTTTTTCTATCTCTCAATCGAGTTTTTTTTGTTCAACTCTATTAAATTGTTGTTATAAAATTTATGTTTATAAAATGAAAAATTTCATTTAATTTTTGAAATTAGAATGACGCCACATCATAAGCCATGTCATCTTCTGATACGTTGACATCATTTATATAATTAATCTTAACCATTGAAATATTTAAAATCTAAGGGCCGGGCCTATAAGAAGTGTAAAAAGTTGTATAAAATTATGTGTTCCTTGATCTAGACCCTATTAAGATAATCTAAATGTAATGCCTATAAAGCTTGGGAAGGAAACTCCACGCCAAATCTTCTGATGAGGGAAGGCATGACCCAAACTAACAAGCAGATTTGCAAGAAAATTTGCTTCTAGATAAACATGAGTAAAACTGATGTTCTCACAATTTGATCTTAATTAATGGAAATTATTGCAATTTGATCAGACAAGATCTTCTAGGTCAAGCAGTTTGCAGTGTATGCCGAACTATAAGTTCGGTACGAATTGGAGAATTTTGACATTGAATTCTGACTAACTGGTAAAAACCAACTCATGCACACATTTCGTCATAGTTCAACTTTAAGAGATTGCATTTTTGTTACACCCACTTTCCAGATTACATGGAAACGAAACCCTCACCCCGAAAATGACATAGAATACAAGCTAGTAGTGACCAACAGAGTGGTCACAAAAGCTAGTAGTTTTGGTCACTAATTATGTTTAGTGACTAAAAAATGGTGGTCACTCGGTGGTCACTATAGACTCGTCATTAATTCTCAATAGTGACCACTTATTAGGCTTGGTCATTAATTAGCGACCATTATAATCTGGACACTAATACTAATAGCATTTGTGACCACAAAATTGATCACTAAAAGGGTCAAATAATGTAGTCATTGAAAGTCATTATTTAGTCACTAAACCTCAACACATATATAAATTAGTGACCATGTCAACAGGCCACTAAAGAATTGGCCATAAAAAAATAAAAAAAATCAGTAAACAAAAAATAATAACAGCCTTTTTAAGCCTTTTAAATTTAGTCTCCATTACAGTAGAACATATGTCAATTAATGAATGTTGTCAAATACAGATTAACAGTCTTTAACACAAAAGCAATATGTGCAGAACTCTTACCTATGATGTTGTTGTGCTGCACTTCTCAAATTCTGCAAATGAAAATGAAAAACTTGACCATCCAACATCATTCTGCAAATGAAAAACTTGACCATCCAACATCATTCTGCCAATGAAAAACATAAAGCAACATGCGTCAGTCATAATCCATAAGGAGAATGTGACAAATGCAATAATGAAAAATAGGCATATATAGGCATATATAAATCACTGTTGTACTCTGCAATATGAAGTAAGTGGCTGAAAAAGAATCATCCACTAGAAAGACATTAATAAATTTATACATGAATAATAAGTGTGCACAACTAGGGGGTTATCAAAAGCATAAAAAGTGTGCACAACTACTACACAAACCCTCATTTAGAGGGACTCGGATCCTCTCTTAATATTTTTGTGCTAATATTGCCTCATAAGGCAATCTCAGCCATCAATTCTTAATGAATGGCTGGGATGTCTGTAGTTTTGTTTTTTGAGATATCTCATCTATCCCTTCTCTTCTCTAATTTCTCGTCAAAAGTTAGTCCTCAAGAGAAGCTCTTTGTCACACCTTAATTTTCGAAGGATAAATTTTTAAAAATTTGGGCATGATATATCTTAAAATCTTAATATCCCAAAATCTGCTCAACAACTATCAAATTAAAAACAAATACTGGAAATGTAAATGTCAACAAACTCAACCACTGAGTTAAACATTATATTTCCTTAATTACATCAACTTCAAAAGTCTAGTAATAATAACGTCGCTCACATGAGCTTAAAGCCAAATTAAGAAAATATACAAATCATTGTACATTGTCTAAAACCCAGCTCCTAAGCCACCGCTTCAACCCTGCTGATCATCACCAGCAGGTCTAACCCCTACAGCATGAATTGGTGCACCAAACCCGGTAAACTAAAAAGCCCGTATGAGTAACTCCCAAAATAACTCAACCCAACAACACACAAAATAAAACCGGAAATTCCTGCTTAGAACTTAGTTCAAGAATTGCCTCAAACAATAAAATTCAAAATAGAGTAAATAAGAAAGCATAACAATTCACAAAACAATCAATCATAAGTGAATCCTGCAAAAAGATAGTTCAGGAATTCCACTAAAAATCACACAAAAAAGATTAAAGAGTCTCCTACATTAAGCATAGTTCAGGAGATACTCAAAACAAGGAAGATTAATTGACAACAATTAAGAACAAGTTAAAATCACAGAACCAACACTTTACAAAAATACATGTACCTATGAGTCCTAGATACCAATAAGGTATCTCCCATGACCTACAACAAACATATGTACCCATCAGTCCCAGATATTAATAAATACCTCTCATGACCTACAACAACCACTACTGGAAAATAGCACTTAGGCGACGGAATTAAAAAATTCTGTCTCCTAAGTGGTACTTCAGCGACAGAATTTTCTATTTAAGCGACGAAACAGTTTCTGTCTCCTAAGAACGACTTAGGCAATGGAATGAAATTTCGTCGCTTAAGTACTACTTAGGAGACGGAATATTTTAACTTAGACGACGGCATTTTGAAAAAATAAAAATTAAAAAATTATATGAATCACTTAGGAGACGGAATGTTTAAAAAAACAAAAATTATGAATCACTTAGACGATGGAAATAGAACATTCCGTCGCTTAAATTCTAAAATTTTGAGCGCCCATCTTCCCGCTTAAAATTTCATGAAAATTCAAACCAAAATTTTTCAAA
>NW_004443393.1:17001-24813 GCF_000184155.1 Fragaria vesca subsp. vesca
CTACTCTCTCTCTCTCTCTCTCTCTCTCTCTCTCTCTCTCTCTCTCTCTCTCTCTCTCTCTCTCTCTCTCTCTCTTTCTCTCTAGACCATCACTCTCATGCCGGCCTCTCTCTCCATTCTCACCGCTCCTTCCTCCGTCGTCACCTTCAACCGCACCACCCCCACCAACGCCACCTCCAACTTCGTCCCCACAAACGCCACCACTCTTAATGCCGTCAAGACCCTCTTCAACATCACCCGGCCACCTCCGCACCCTCTTCGGAGCCAACAACCTCCCCCTCTCGAGCCGACCCGACTCACCCGTTCTCGCCGCCAACAAGCTCCTCGTCCCTTTCTCTTGCACCAAGCCTCAGATCTGGGTCACTTTTCTCTCTCACTCGACTCACCCGTCCCCGCCGCCGTGAAGACGCTGCTACTGCCACCTTTCTCTCTCTACTAAGCCTTCTCGTCGACCCGGGGTAAGAAAGGTAAGTTCTTCAATTGTTCTGGTTTAATTAGCTTTGGTGATAGATTTATGTGTTTTTGTTTAATTTGGTTTTGATTTTGATTTTAATTTTGGTTAGGATGTGATTGATATGATGGTGGTGGCATTATGATTATTTGGTACAGTGGTGGTGGTGGTGGTGGTGGTGGTATATTTGGGACAAATTGTTGGCATGAATTGAAAGAGAGATATTGTATTGAAGTTTACTAGAGAGCAATGAATTTGTTTATTAGCGTAAGAATGGGTACCTGTTGTGTATAATTGGCATGAAATTGAAAGGAAGTACTGTATTTAAGTTTACTGACCCCCAGTAGAAGTTTACTAGGAGGCAGTAAACTTCCACTGTGTTTACTAGAGGGCAATGAATTAGTTTATTAGGGTAAGAATGGGTATCTGTTGTGTATAATTGACATGAAATTGAAAGGAAGATACTGTATTGAAGTTTACTGAACCCTAGTAGAAGTTTACTAGGTGGCAGTAAACTTCCACTAGGTTTACTAAGGGGCAATGAATTTGTTTAGTAGGGTAAGAATGAGTATCTGTTGTATATAATTAGCATGAAATTGAAAGGAAGATATTGTATTGAATTTTACTGGGGGGCAGTAAACTTCTACTAGGTTCACTAATTGGCGTTTTTATTTTAAAAAATTTTTTTTTTCACCTTTAGCGACGGAATTCAACTATTTCGTCTCTTAAGTGGATAATTTTTTTTTTAATTATAAAATAAAATCCGTCGTCTAAGTGCTTAGGAGACGAAAGTATTCTGTCTCCTAAGAACCACTTAGGCGATGGAATTTTAGGTTCCGTCGCCTAAGTGTCTACCTCACCACACCTAGGCGACGGATCTTAGCCGACAGACGTTCCATCTCCTAAGTACTTAGGAGATGAAATTTTTCACTTAGGAGACAAAATAATTCCGTCTCTTAAGTGCTTTTTTCCAGTAGTGAACAATTTATGTACCCATGGGTCCCAGATACCTTCAGGTACCTCCCATGACCTACACCGACAGACGGACTAGAGCTCTATTCCTAACCGTACCCAATCACCCGGCCAAAGGCTTGGAACCCAGTTTGATTGTCCAATATCAATTCAAAAATAATAATAGCATCCTAACCGTAACCAATCACCTGATTAAAGGCTTGGAACCCGGTTTGATTATTTAAACAACAAATCACAATAGAGTAGAATCATCATAACCGTAATCAATCACCCGATTAAAGGTTTGACTATCTAAACCACAAATCCCAATATAATAAAATCAACATCAACGACCCAATAGCACATCATCAAATTATATCCTACCACATAGATATATTTATATGCACAAGACATAGTTATTCCCAAAAGAATAACCTAACAAGAACTAAAAATATTATAATTTCATGAACCTTAAAAATAATCATATAATAGGAAAACTTGTTTTATTTTACCTATGAGCCGTTGGCGATCAAGCTCATATATTTTAAAACAACCAAAAATAAATTTTTTAAATTAAAAACATCATAATCATCAACAAAAAATCATCATCGTAATTCATCATCATTTTATCATCATAAACCTTATCATCATCACCATCATCATCATAATAATCATTATCAACAACACAATAATTATCATAATCATCATCACAATTCCATAAATAATTGGTTCCAAGTGAACCTTGGTGAGATGTTACTCACTTATATATATTCCCGTTGCGTCTTCACAAAAACACAACCAAAAGAGCCAAGCCAATCACACCTCACAATCACCTAATATTACACAATTAATAACCTTAGTAACCAAGTACTATAGGATATCAAACACTTTTAAACTAAACCTTAGTCCAAGGAATGACAACCTTCTAAGGTCATCCAATTTAACAACCCAAAACTAAAATCCAAAGGTTTGCCCAAAGAGGGCAACTCTTCTTCACACTACCAGAAGAAAGGCTTTAGCCGACGAAAATAAAAAAACTTAGCCGACGAAATTTTCTTTCGTTGGCTAATTCAAATTTTCGTTGGCTTTGGTCAACTTTAGACGAAGAAATTAGAATTTCGTCGTCTGAATAATTTTTTTGTCGGCTATAGTCTGTGAACTTTAGCCGACGAAATTTTTAAAAGTTTAGCCGACGAAAAATATAATTTCGTCGGCTAAAGTGCCTTATATTTGCAGATCTGGACAACAACTCATCTGGGAAAAAAAAACTATACGTAGAACCTTCAAACGCAAAAAAGTTGTGAAATAAGATATGACCAGAATGGTGAAATACGTCTACGGTTGAAAAATCACGGTATTCCGGTAAAGTCTCAGTGCCGATAGTTGCGGTCAATGCAATTTACCCTTTATTATTCACTATGCTGCAGATTTGGTGTTTGGTGTCCGATTGACTATTATGATACCTTTTCGGAAGCATAACGGCCGTATGAGTCTAACTCATCGCTATGCCATGGCATATGGGCTTTTTTGGCCATCCAAGTCCGTTTAGGGCTTCAAAATGCAGTTTTCTTATTTCCGATTAGAGTTGACCGTTTCGATCGAGCCCTTAACGTTTTCGAATCCAGTTGAATTTTTTACCATAGACATCTTTCGTCATAATGATCATATCGGACGGTCGAATTTTGGTTTGTAAATTTCAGTCATCGGAATCACAACGTGTCTACTATTTACCGTTATTATTCCTTATGGGGAGCCCTATCGTCGGAAGGTAAATGTCTCAAAATTTTTATATGGGCAGTTGCGTCTCATCTACGTGAGAGTTTTTCGTGTGGAAGGTTTGACCAAACTACGTAATATAGAGGGAGATATGAGCGTTTTCGTGTGATAAGTGCCGATGGATTAGGGTTGACCGTTTCGATCGAGCCCTTAACGTTGTTGGATCCAGTTGAATTTTTTTACCATAGACATCTTTCGTCATAATGATCATATCTAACGGTCGAATTTTAGTCATCGGAATCACAACGTGTCTACTAATGTTGTATAACTTGTTTAGTAGGTTATACAACTTTGTGAACTAATTCAACATAGGAAGCAAAATTATCAAAAATCTCATGAAATAAGATGTGTTCATAATGGTGAAATACGGCTATGGTTCAAAAATCACGTAAATCGGGTAACGTCTCTGTGCCGATAGTAGCGGTCATCCCTATTTACCGTTATTATTCCCTATGGGGAGCTTTATCGTCGGAAGGTAAATGTCTCAAAATTTTTATATAGGCGGTTGCGTCTCATCTATGTGAGAGTTTTTCGTGTGGAAGGTTTGATCAAACTACGTAATATAGAGGGAGATATGAGCGTCTTCGTGAATTTATACACTTTAGCCGACGAGATATTAAAAAAGTCGTTGGCTAAGATCAAATTTTTTTTGGCGGTAAACCAAATTTGGAGGAAAATTTTCAAAAGACTTTAGCCGACTAAAATAAAGGACTTTCGTCGGCTGTTGTCAAAAATTTTCAAAATTTTCAACAAAAATTTTTTGGCGGTCAACCAAAATTTTCAAAAGAGTTTAGCCAACGAAAATAAATAATTTCGTCGGGTAAAGTTCTTTATATAAGAGTTTTACCGGAGGTGGATGGTAAGAAGTTAGAAAATCAGAAAAAGTTATGGATTTTCTTTTCGGCCTAGCTCCACCGTCAAGCCACCGGAGACCGCCACAGTTGTCCCAAAAGCTTCCCCGTCGTCTCTACTTCATTGCTGGATAGGTGGTGCATCGAGTGGCGCCGCCGTGAGAGATAAATCGAGCTCCAAAACTCTGCCGGTTCGGATTCGGTGTCGATCGAATTTCTCCTTCCTCAGGTCACCATTTGGTGAGTTCTATATATGGATAAGTTGAGTTTGATTAGTACTACATTCCCCTAGAATTTGGTAGCTCGATTCGGTGTGTGTAAAGAGAATCGAAGATTTGAAGTTTTTAAGGTTTAAAATTGGGGAGTTTTATATTTTGATTCAATTGACCTGTTTAGGCTTAGAATTGGGCTTCGACTTCTTCTAGAAAATTGTTCGAAATGTTGAGATGAAGATTCTGTCAAATTTTGGTGGTGATTGGAGGTGGCCGAAAGTTTTTGCAGTTTTTTTTTTTAAAAAACCAGCAACTTTAGCCAACGATATTTAAATACTATAAAGTCGGCTATAGTATTTTTTAATTTTTTTATAAGGTTTAGCCGACGAATTATGGCATGTTTCGACGGCGATAGTTATTTTTTTTAAATTTTTTATAAGGTTTAGCCGACGAAACAGACTATATTTCGTCGGCTATAGTTATTTTTTTAATTTTTTTATAAGGTTTAGCCGACGAAACAGACTATATTTCGTCGGCTATAGTCTGGAAAAAAAAATTTTATTATAGACTTTAGCCGACGAATATCTTAATTGTTTCGTCGGCTAAAGTCTGGGAAAAAAATCGACGACATGTTTTTCATCGGCTAAACTGTGGGATTATAGCCAACGAAATTTTTTTTTTCGTCGGCTAAAGTCATCCCCGACGACCTTTTCCCGACGATGGCTCATCGGCTAAGATCTTAGCCGACGAATTAAGCAAACTGGCCGACGAATCGTCGGCTAAAATGCTTGTCCTGGTAGTGTCAAGACCTCCCAAGGTCCTCGATCACCCAAACCTACACCTCCTGCAACTGCTAAAAACGGCTCCTACATTCCAAATCACAAACTCAACAACCTCACACAAGCTTAAACTTAAACTTAAAGTCCTAACATGCAATCCTTGCTCACAACCTAAAATTCCACAACTCAACAAGCTCACAATAATAAGAGTTAGCTAACACCGAAACCTAGGGCTAGGAAACTGCCGGACGCGCTGCCACGTGCCACCCAAAAACATCAAAATTTGCACAAACTTCCAACAACAAACTAGTAGATTGAAGTAAGGGGAGCATCTTTTATACCTGACGGTTGAGCCAATTTGGCCATAAACCGGCCGGAAAAGTTCAAAAACAGAGCGGCCAAGGAGAGCCTCCAATCCGACTTCTAGACTTCAAGGTGAGGTGAAAGGAAGCATGAATTGTGCTTAAAGGGAAGAATGCTTCAAGGAATGGGCAGCCTCACCTCCAGTCGCCGCCGTACACGGCCGGAAAGTCGCCGGGTCGAAGACGGGTCCGCCACCCTCTTTGTGGCGTTCGAATCTCTCACTTCCGGGTCGAGTCATCCTCACCCACCTACACAGGGAGGACCTCGCCAAGGAGAGGAAGAAAACCTGACCGGTGCCGGTGTCCAAGTCGGTCAGAGGTGGCCGGAAAAGCCGGGTCAGGTCAATCAGGTCCGGGTCGAGTCCGGAGAAAATCTTAGATAGTGAAGGTGAGGCGAGAGAGAAGGGGAGAAGAGAGGAGAGAGGGTTTTCGGAAAAATGAAATGGAAACCCTAAACTTTGTTATTTAACCCAAAATTTTCGTAAAGCCACGAACTTCCACTGACCACAACTTCCTCATACGAAGTCCGTTTTATGCGTGTCGCGTGTCTACGAACTCGTATCACCATGCTCTACAACTTCCGTGAAGGAAGTTTCTTGAGAAACCCAATGAATAAAAAGTCAACCAAAAGGTCAACCGAATAAAAAAATAGAAACTAGTATCTAAAATTCCGGGATATTACACTCTCAACAAGAGTGATAGAAGTCACAAAACCCCTTCCTCATCAGCTCCACCTCCACCTACGAGATAGTTTTAGATCTGCACCTCCACCTCCATCTCTCACCTCCTCAAGAACTTCCTGGAGAACGTCATCCTCAACTGCGTGACGTCATAACATACATTGAGCACGCCTGGATGAAGACGTACCGTCACCGCCATGGATGTTGTCTATGCTCTCAAGAGACAGGGAAGGACCCTTAACGGTTTCGTGGAGTGATCTGGGAACTCTTCTTTTTGTTAATATTGGGTTTTAAGTTTAATAGTTATTCTAGTACTCTATGGTTAGATTTGGGTTTCATTAGAATTGGGTTTCTGAACTTGATGTTCATGTAATTTGCGACTTTTGTTTTGGGTAAATTGAATATAATTTTTCGGTAAATCTTTGCCTTGATTATATACAGTGATTAATTTATTTCATTTTTCTGGGTTTGTTCTTCTTGTACATATGTTCGAGACCTTTGAAAATCTGGGTAGCTGAATTAGTAATACATGATTTACATTCACTACCAGAAGAAAGACTTTAGCCGACGAAAATAAAAAAACTAGGCCGACGAATTATTTTTTCGTTTGCTAAAGTAGACTTTAGCCGACGAAATTTCCCTTCGTCGGCTAATTAAAAATTTTGGTCGGCTATGGTCAACTTTAGCCGACGAAATTAAAATTTCGTCGTCTGAATAATTTTTTTCGTCGGCTATAGTCTGTGAACTTTAGCCGACGAAATTTTTAAAAGTTTAGCCGACGAAAAATATAATATCGTCGGCTAAAGTGCCTTAATTTCGTTGGCTAAAGTGCCTTATATTTGCAGATCTGGACAACAACTCATCTGGGAAAAAAAAAACAAACGTAGAACCTTCAAACGCAAAAAATTCGTGCAATAAGATATGACCAGAATGGTGAAATACGTCTACAGTTGAAAAATCACGGTATTCTGGTAAAGTCTCGGTGCCGATAGTTGCGGTCAATGCAATTTACCCTTATTATTCACTATGCTGCAGATTTGGTTTTTGGTGTCCGATTGACTATTGTGATACCTTTCCGGAAGCGTAACGGCCCTACGAATCAAACTCATCGCTAATGCCAAAATGAATGGGCCCTTTTGGCCAGCCGAGTCCGTTTAGGGCTTCAAAATGCAGTTTTCTTATTTCTGATTAGAGTTGACCGTTTCGATCGAGCCCTTAACGTTGTCAAATCCAGTTGAATTTTTTACCATAGACATCTTTCGTCATAATGATCATATCGGACGGTCGAATTTTGGTTTGTAAATTTTAGTCATCGGAATCACGTGTCTACTATTTACCGTTATTATTCCCTATGGGGAGCCCTATCGTCGGAAGGTAAATGTCTCAAAATTTTTATATGGGCAGTTGCGTCTCATCTACGTGAGAGTTTTTTTGTGTGGAAGGTTTGACCAAACCACGTAATATAGAAGGAGATATGAGCGTTTTTCGTGTGATAAGTGACGATGGATTCGGGTTAACCGTTTCGATCGAGTCCTTAACGTTGTCGGATCCAGTTGAATTTTTTACCACAGACATCTTTCGTCATAATGATTATATCTGATGGTCGAATTTTGGTTTGTGAATTTTAGTCATCGGAATCACAACGTGTCTACTAATGTTGTATAACTTGTTTAGTAGGTTATACAACTTTGTGAACCAACTCTATATAGGAAGCAAAATTATCAAAAATCTCGTGAAATAAGATGTATTC
>NW_004443393.1:25115-37692 GCF_000184155.1 Fragaria vesca subsp. vesca
TGTTTCGTCGGCTATAGTCTGGGAAAAAAAACCGACGACAATGTTTTTCGTCGGCTAAACTGCGGGACTATAGCCGACGAAATTTATTTTTTCGTCGGCTAAAGTCATCACAGACGACCTTTTCCCGACGAAATCTTAGCCAACGATGGCTCGTCGGCTAAGATCTTAGCCGACGAATTAAGCTAACAGGCCGACGAAAATTTTTCGTCGGCTAAAATGCTTGTCCTGGTAGTGATTCCATCTCTCTTGGTTGCTTCACCATGGCCTAAGCGCAACAACAACACAACAAAGTGTGATCATTTTGTATTTGTGGAGCATTTGTCTAAAATTCAGATATGTATTACCATCAGGAGACATGTTTGTGCGAATTATTAAGTTTGTCATAATGAATTAAAGATGTTGGGTTCTTGGTTTCGGTTTGAAGGAGGAGGAGGAGGAGGTGTTGGGACTGCAACATTTGAGGGTTTTAGAGAGGGAGAGATGAGAGAGCAGAGAACATAAAAGAGAGGTGAAGGAGGTCTGGTTTTGAGTTGGGAAAGTGGTAAGTTATGGTATAGATCGATGATAGACAGAGATTGAGAGGGAGAGACCTGGTTTGTTTTTTTATTCTTTGTTCGATGTGAGTAATTCATTATACGAGATATTGGGAAGAGGGAAGAGATGGAAATATATGAAAACCTAAATAAATAACATCTTGACCGTTGGTTAATCTTGGGTGGTCAAGATTGGCTTATGAGGAGATATGAGCAGGGAAATATGAGGAGAGGATCTCAGTCCCATTTAGAGATTGATCTAAGCATGTTATTAATAGCAATGCTAATTCAGAAAAAAAAATTAATAATTCACATCAATGGTTTATTGTATCCTACCCTATCATAGTATCTGATAGCTATTCAATTCAAAATCCAAAATAACCATTCATAGAAACAGAATATCAGAAACATCGTTCACTTCAGATAACATGCAAGTATTTGATTTACAAATAAGCAACAAGTATGACAAAGAGTAAGTAATATAGAAATGTAAGGCTTTAAGTCAAATAGGTTGTTTTGACCACATTTTAACATGTTTGATCATATGATTGTCTGGGAGAAATTTGGACTTGAAATTAGACTTGTAAATAGACTGGATCTTGATCCGGACCCGTTCCGGATCCGTTGTTTTTAAACGGGTTTGAATCGAAACTTTGACTCGTTGATCTGTTAAGGACCCGAATCCGTTTTAAAATAATTAAATAATATTTTTTATAAATATAATATTAATTACTGATAAATATAAAATAATATAATAATTATTTTGATAACCTAAACGTCTAACTTGCGTCTAAAGTATGATTTGATGAAGTTGAAGGTTACTCATGCCTATGTTCTTTTTATGCTCTTTGCTAAAAACAATGGAGGTCTAGTATTTTAATTATATTAGTTTATTGTTAAGAGTATTTTGGCCATATAATTAAACTTTTGATGTTTTAAAATATTAAATTTAAAAATAATATTTTGTTATAATATTTCATTAGTGTTTTATGAAAATTTATGATAAAATTAAGAAATTATTATTTAAAATTTGAAAATATTTATTATTATAAATGGGTCGGAATAACAGGTCGGGTATCCGTTAACCCACCGGATCCAGATTTGGATCGAGCTATCAATGATCCGGCGGGTAATGGGTTGGATCCGGATCTGAAATTTTCTATTACGGATCCGGATCCTGATCTAGGTCGATCCACTCCAGATCCGGTCTATTTATAAGTGTACTTGAAATGCGGTTTGGCACCTTTTTTTTTTTTTTTTTAAAAAGAGGTCAAAAGGAAACCACAACCTGTGGGATTCGAACCCCGAGATTGTTGATAGTTAAGCAGCACTTAAATAGTGGAAATTTGCCACTTGACATTTTTGGTACAATTTGGTTTTTGTAGAATGACCTTTGTGATTTAAATCTGTCATAAATTTATGTGGAAAATAGATATTGATGATCCGTAAACATTTCGAAAAACTAGACATCTGTTGCTTTCCATATATATATAGTTATATATATAGGATTTTTCTCAGCTGCAAACACTCGTCATCAAACACAAAGGGGACGTCTTTCTGGAGCAGCATTGTAAGGGGCCTTGCAATCCTCGAAAAATCTTGGATGAATCTTCTGTAAAATCCTGCATGACCAAGAAAAGAACGAACCTTTCTCACAGATGTGGGAGGTGGTAAGTAGCGTACTAAATCCACTTTAACCTTATCTACCTCAATTCCCCTAGAAGACACAATATGCCCTAACACAATTCCTTGTGTCACCATGAAGGGACATTTTTCCCAATTTAAAACCAAGTTAGATTCAATGCATCGCTTTAAAATCAAAGAAAGGTTTTCAAGGCATCCATCAAAAGTTTTTCCAAACACACTAAAATTATCCATGAAAACTTCTATAATTTTCTCAATATAGTCAGAAAAGATGCTTACTATACATCTCTGGAATGTATCTAGCACATTGCAGAGTCCGAAAGGCATCCTCCTATAGGCAAAAGTGCCAAAAGGGCATGTGAATGTTGTTTTTTCTTGATCTTCTTGCGCAATAGCAATCGATTGTATCCTGAATAACCATCAAGAAAGCAGTAAAATCCATGGCCCACTAACCTCTCCAACATTTGATCAATGAAGGGCAAAGGGAAGTGATCCTTCCTTGTTGTGGCATTGAGCTTCCTATAATCTATGCACATTCTATGGCCTGTGATAGTTCTTTGTGGCACTAACTCATTCTCTGCATTTTTCACAACAGTTATCCAGGACTTCTTTGGAACTACTTGCACCGGTGACACCCATTTTGAGTCCGAAATTGGGTAGATGACACCACAATCTTGGAGTTTGATAACCTCTTTCTTCACAACTTCCATCATTGGGAGGGTTTAGTCTTCTTTGAGCTTCCCTGGATGGTTTCGCACCCTCTTCATGCAAGAAGAATGCGATGCACACATGTGGTTGAGCTAATCCTTTAATGTCAGCAAGTGTCCATCCAACTGCGGTCTTGTGATTTTTTAACACCTCCACTAACGTCTCATCTTGTTCAGCCGTAAGTTTAGAAGAGATGATAACAGGCAAAGTCTCATTGTCACCCAAATAAACATACTTCAAGTGATCCGGTAACAACTTAAGTTCAAGTGATGGTGCTTGAATCACAGATGGAAGTATCTTATTAGTTGATAACTGAATTGGAGCGGGAGGAGTATACCTTTCTGAACGTGGGAGTGCCTCAAGGTAGGCCATAGTTTCAATTATAGCATCATCAAACGTCTCTTTGAGCTCTTTGGGTGATATTGGGATGCCATGGCTTGTAAATCTAATGCCTTGCTCAATGGTGGTTTCCAACACGTCATCTTTCAATGCCTTGAGAAATTCCTGCGCAAGTGTATCAATGATATCAACAGAAAAGCAAGAATTTATTTCATGTAAAGGATGCCGCATTGCTTCAAAAATGTTGAAGCCAATCACTTCTCCATCAAATTCCATGGTCAATGAGCCTGCGTAGACATCAATTTTGGTTCTTGCCGTCCTCATGAATGGTCTTCCAAGAAGAAGGGACGCTGAATTCATGGGAGAATCCTCCATCTCTAACACATAAAAATCTGCTGGGAATATAAGTTTATCAACCTGCACAAGAACATCTTCCAAAAGACCTTTCGGATATGCATTAGATCTATATGCTAGCTGAATGACAACATTATCTTTTTTAAGCTCACCTAGACCTAGAGATGTATAAACAGCATAAGGCATTGCGTTGATAGGTGCTCCTAGCTAGGTCTAACATAGCATTCTCAAATCTCATGTTACCAATCACACACGGGATTGTAAAGCTGCTAGGATCTTTGCACTTCGGAGGAATTTTTCTATTAATCATGGCAGAGACATTGGCTCCAACTTTCACCACTTCTTTTTCTCGAATGTGTCTTCTGGTTGTACACAACTCCTTGAGGAATTTAGCATATTTTGGAACTTGTTTCAAAGCATCAAGGAGAGGGATATTAATATGCACTTTCTTGAAAACATCCAAAATAACTTGTTCGTTCTCTTCCTTCCTAGATTGTGAAAACCTACTGGGAAAAGGCAAACAAGAAGAAGAATTAGTATTAATCAAACTTGAAGGGTCAGAAGGTTCACCTTTTGCGTTGAAAGCTTTGGTCAAAGATGGTGGCTTCTTTAACTCTTCATGCAAAGTTGCTGGATCTTTCTCTTGTCCTTTTTGCATGGTAATAACATCCTCCTCTTCATTAACATGCATGGGCACCTTCTTTGGCTTCTTTGGAATGTCATGAACCACTTTACCACTTCTTGTTGTTATTGCTTTTGCTTGCTCAAAGGATGGATTTGGAATGGTACCTCCAGGAAGCTTTCCAGGCTCACGAAGCTGGTTTATAGCATTCACCACATCACCTACTTGTTTTTTAAGCTCCTTGATCTCCTGGCCTTGATTGTTTGCTGCCCTTGCATCAACTGTTGAGTGGAGGTGGTCAAAGCTTCTAACATCTTGTCGTACTTCTCCAAAATTGGAGTCATTGTGGAACCTGAAGCTTGATGGGACGCATAGCTTTGTGAAAACCCCCCTTGAGGACGCTGATTAAATCCTGGTGGTGTACGGTTGTTGCCTTGAGATGCTTGAGAAGGTCCAAGGATGTTGTCGTTGTTACTCCACCGGAAGTTGGGGTGATTCCTTGATCCTAGATACTGAAAATATGGATCGTTCCTTTGATATTGCCCTCCTTGCTGAAAATTTCCTACAGCATGTACCTCCTCATCCTCATATAATTGAGGGCAGTGATCAGTTTGGTGACCCTCCATTGAGCACACACCACACACCATGGCTCCATGCTTCTTTTGACCCAATACCTGAGATAACATAGATGTGAGATTTGATAATTGCTCTTTGATATCAGAATCGTTACCTCCTTTTGACGACAATGTCTGGACACGTCTTGAAGAATTATTGAATTGTCAAGCATTCAATGCACGATCAGCTATGAGCTTCATTCCATCCTCATTGTACTTGTCCATGAATGATCCTCCAGCTGATGCATCCAAGATATCTCTCACTATGGGTAAGAGGCCATCATAAAAGGCAGTCAACAAGCTTTCCTCACTCAAACCATGTTGAGGGCATTGAGTAAGCAAGCTTTGGAACCTCTCAAAGTATTCAGGATATGCCTCGTCCCATCTTTGCTCGATTCCGGTAATTTGTTTTCTCAATGCTATAATTTTTGAAGTGGGAAAATACTTCTCCAAGAATGTCTTGTGCATCACGTCCCATGAAGTTATATAGCCATTTGGAAGCCTATACAACCATGTCTTGGCCTTGTCTGTCAGAGAAAAAGGAAAAGCCTTCATCTTCATGATATCCTCATCTGCATTCTCCGGTGTCATGCTTGAGCAAATAAAATGGAATTCTTGGAGATGCAGATTAGGGTCTTCATTAGGTAACCCGTGAAAAGTGGGTAGCTTACGGAGAAAACCAATTCTGAGCTTGAAAGTCCCTGTCTTTCCTAGGGCCGGTTAAGGGTAACGAATGCACGACGGAATGCCACCCGCTATTAGGGACGTTGAGAGCTCCCTAATGGTTTTCATTGGTTCTACCGGTTGTTGTGGAGGTGGCAGCTGCGGCTGATCTTCTTGTGCGTCTCCCATTTGGAAAATTAAAGTGGGGTTGATGGGCTCGGCCTCTTCTTGAGCAGCTTTTGTCTCTCTTGCTAACCTTCTGTTCTCGCGCACTAGCTTCTCTAACTCAATATTCAATGGTTCTAACTCACCCTTTAGATTATTCCTTGTATGCATACACCACTGAAGTTTCCTGCAAAAAGAAAAATCTTAGCAACAAAGAAGAAAATTGACTCTAAACAACTAATGTGCAAAACTAAAATTTTACAATCCCCGGCAACGGCGCCAAAAATTGGTACGGCTAAATTAGCCTCATAATTTAACCCTGCAAAAGATTGTCAATTGTAGTATAAAAAAGCAAGGATCGTTCATTGAGGGTATTTAATTTCACACACAAAAACAATGTCACAAAAGTGTCTACTGTTCCTGACGAATAGCAGACTAAAATATAATTAATTACCTAACCTACACTATTCAGAAAATTATGAAAATTTATAAAAATAAACTAGACACACAGAAGAACACGCACACAAAATTTGAGAGGATTTGGAGTTTTTTTACTATACTAAATAAATCACGAAAAACAGAAGACAAAAGAATAAGAAAACAGTTTTGATTTGTAGTTTGAGAAATATGATAGAGAAGAGACTGGGATTTAGGAAATTCACCACCGAATATGCTTCAAAACAAAGTCCACACAACCAAGATTCCAATTACCAAGTTATGAAAAGGTTCAATCAAGAATAAACCGTGAACGCACTGCGTAAATTCTTACTACTTCCCTTAACTACTTAAGCAAGATGAATGCATCATTACTAAGTCTTTAGAATAACCAATCAAGGTATAGACGATATCCTATCAACAAATTATTCTAAGCAATAAGATCAATGGAAGTGATTGAACAAGTATGCAAGACTAGTGTGGAACACCTACCTAGCATGCAAGTCTCTCTATTTGGTTTCTCCTATTGTCCTATAGGTTTTACTACCTTGAATTAAGCCATATTAACCGTTTAGGAGATTAAACAACCTAATTCTAGCCTCACTCAAACGTTCATAATGTTCTATGTATGCATCCATGAACATAAACAAGCAAGAGTTATCTATAAACCAAAACCAAACAGACAATCCATATTTAAGCAATTACGAAATCAAGGTTGTAAAACAAAGTTTATTGCATAATTTGAGGCTTCAAACCTCCACCCCTAACTAAGATAAACTAGCCACACATCATTGTAGAGATCACACAGAGAAAATAAATTTGAAAGTTAAAGATTACAAAGGGAAGAAGAAAACTGTGAATGGAAGGAATGATGATGATCTTGGCGTCTTCCCCTTGATGGATTCTTGTGCGATGCAGCAACATGAAGGCTCTATTGCAATATGATGGCTTAGAGTCGTTCTGGTATTAGGTTTTGCTTTAAGTAGTCTCCAAGTCTTCAAAGCTTCCTTTTCAGACTATGTTTCCTTCTTTGATTAGAATCAATGTTTGAGCCATCTTTTGAATGTCTTCCACATATAATCTGGGCTTGGCTTTTGGGCAAATTATAGTACTGATGTCAATCTTCAAATCGTGCAAAAACCCCCAAGAAAGCTTCTCAGAATCCAGCCCAAACACTGCCTCGAACTTGACTGCTGCACAGCTTTCCCGGAACTGCTGATTTTCTGTCCAACTTTGGAGCTTCATAACTCCCAGATAACATCACCGATTTGGATGATTCTTGATAGATTCATATTTCATACATTTTTATACCCTTAGATACATGATTATATGCTTAGTTCTTGTCAATTGTGAGTCATTTACTTGGTTTTTATGTTTTGTAGGTTAAGTTGGAGAAAAAGAGAATTTGGAGCTAAGTGATCCAGAAACTGCCCTGCTGTGCGTCAACTTTGAGGATTAAACTGTACCCGCTCACAAGGAATCTAGACACAAGCCATACACCATTGGAAAGCTACGGGTATTAGCTTTCTGAGGAATTTTGCAGAAGTGGATTTGCATTTTTCTAGAGCAAGTTATGAAGGTTTGAGTGGATGCAGCGCGTGGAGGCAGATTCTGACGAATTTTGTGTTTCGTCTCATGATTCCAATTTGTGAAGCCCAAGTCCATCAATCTTAATACTACAAGGAAAGGGGCTGAACGTGGCTAACATATTTGGAAGGTTGCTCTTGCATTGACAATAATAACCTTGTGTTATTTGGAGAGAAGAAAGCTATTCCATATTGGACAAGGAGACTAAAAAGCCCAAATCAATTGGGATTTCAAGAAGAATAAAAAAGAACCCTAAGCACGTTAAAGAGGGAGGAGAGATACAGCAGAGAGACGCAGCAAGGAACGCAGAGGAAAAGAAGAAGAGAGCCTCATCATCTCTCAACCCGAGTTCTTATCTCTTCCATTGATTCTTCCATGCTATTTTTATTTCTAGTCATGTTTTCTTTATCTATGGATTTCTAAACTTCTAGCTAGGGCTGAGATGAAGCCTCTAGTATGATTACTCTATTTCTTTAGTTGATTTGCTTTTGAATTCATGGATTGCTATGTTAAATTCTCAATCACCGTTTTAATCGTACTTTTATTCAAAATCTTTGCTCGGGATCAATAAGACCTAGGTTTTGTTTATTAGTTATTTGGTCTGAAAACATGAGGCTTGATCGAGAGTAGATGTTTTCTAGAGTTCCAAAGGATTTATTTAATCTTGTGATTAGAGAGTTGTAAGTTAAGAATACAAGTGCTTGATCATAGTCGATATTCTTGTTTACATGATTTCCTAGTTCTTTTGTGCTTAATGGAGTTGAACATGTTTTACTTGAACCTGATCATAACGTGAAGTAGATTACAGTTTGATTACTTGAGTTCTATACGGGATCAATAAGTTAGAATTCATTGTTTAGAAGAACTTTGGCATATGTCCGGGATCAATAAGGCTTATGTACGGAAATCTTTAGCATGCAATCTAGGGAGTTCAATTGCTATCAACTAGAGAGGAGGGTAGAAGTATTAGGTGGTGGATTCAATGTTTTAGCATCTTCATAATCTGTTCTTAAACTCTTAGAAATTTCATTGTTCTCTTGTCTTTAATTTCAGTTTTATTACTTTAGTTTTCTATTTTCACTCATCAAAATCATAAAATCAATGTGTTTATTTCATTAGGAGTAGTATAATTGGCATAATAAGTTGTTCTAATCAATCCATAGAGGGAACGACCTTGTGCTTGCACTTCTATTCTATAAGTGATTCGTGCACTTGCGAGTACTATATTAAAACATACAACAATTCTTGAGTCTAAATTGATCTACAAATGCTCCTCTACAAATCTGGGCAGTCATCTTGGTGAAAACATTCTCGGAACCGCATGGAAATTAGCCTTGAAAACCGGAGAAAATAAGCAGAAACCATTTTTCAGCTTTTTGTGTTTGCAGCTTCTGTTTTGGTGAAGTAGTTCCATTGCCTTTCCTTGATATTTTTGACCATGTGAATGATCAAAATCTATCCTTGACATCTCTACTTCGTATTGGAAGCCTTGCTTGCATCACTTGAGCACATATTTGTATTATCTTGCTCCACGAAGTACCTAAGAAGATAACAAAGTTAAAATGATCTTTTTAAAGGAAAATAGCCAAATTAAATGTAAAGGTTAAACTATAAAATTGTCGCATTTAATGCTCCTATCAGTTCCCATATTCAGAAAGCTAGAAATAACTTAGATTTTCAAGAGTGAGAACTTCCAACCTCAAGCTATCATTGTCGCTGATGTTGTGATATCTCTCATTCCTCCTGCCCTCATAACACTCGCCCATTGCCTCCTCACCGTAGAGTTGATATAAAATGGCAGCCCCCTCCTCCAAACCAGGCAAATTGAGATTAATTTAGATGGTTCGATGGTTCAACCAAATGGCATTGCTTCAATTGGCTTTATTATAAGATATAGCACCGGTGCCCCGGCCCTCTTGTTGCTTGTGCTAGAAGAAGAATTTGTAAAGCCAATGTTCCCCACCTCTGGAGCTCTAGCCTTGCGTGATATTAATTAAAGCTAGAGAAATTAACATCTCCCGAGTTCTGGTTGAAGGCGACTCTAAATTGGTGATTGACTGTGTTAACAACAAGACTATACCTCGTGGAGGCTTAATTCAATCATTAATTCATAATGTCAAGCATATTGCTCAGAGGTTTCTCTAGCTTCCATTTTACCACGTGCTAAGGCAGGCAACCTTCGTCGCGAATGTTCTTGCGGACTTGGATCACTTCTCGAGAGCCTATTCAGCGCACCCGGGTGCGCCGCGCATCCGTCATCTCCACCGTCGATTTTGAAAAAGTTAAAAGGCTCTGTTAAGTCCACGTCAAAATCAACAGTGGAGATGACAGATGGGCGGCGCACCCGGGTGCGCTATATAATTTTCGCTCGAACCAGCTCCACTCCAGGGAGTCTCAATTACCACATGCTAGTTGTTTGTGTTGCTTTAAATTATGATTTGTTTGGAGCAGGTTGCTCCAAGGGAGCTAGATTCCCTCTAGTTCGATCTGTTCTAGTGTCGTACAAAGAAAAATGTACAAAATGAGGATAACATGGTTGATTTGCGATAGAAAGGGCTAGAGATTGTTGCACATCACGTGGAAGAAAACGGCAAAGTATGAATTGTTGAGTTCGGACACGCGGGAGGCTGATAACAAAAGAAGAACAATGAGATAAGCCTAATTTGCTTTTCATTGCTCAGAAGAAAACACATATTGATTAATCAAAGCAACAAAAACTTAATCATTTCATTGAACTATTTCTTTTTCTTCATTTCTGTATTTATAAATTCTACGACATCACCACACACAACATTATGAATGTGAATTTTGCAACTACACCGGCACAAAACATTTCGTCCGGCCCATTTATCGTTATCGAAAACATTACTTATTTACTTGTATGTCAATTATACTCAAAATTCACAGCTGGTTCTTGTTTAGTTTATTCTTGTTACTAATCTTCTTTTGTTTTTGTGTCTTTGGGTACTCTTAATCGTTGTGTATGCAAACTCGGAGCTGTGGAGCACTAACCTTGTTCCTTTGGATCGTGAGATTGAACGCACAGCTAGGTCACATCGGAAACGTGCTTCGCAGCGTGTGGGAGAGGAAAATAAGACTGAGTCCTTGCCTTTTCCACCGTTTCCACCACAATCACTTATTCCACCTTCACCTGTTGAGCTACAACAAGCAGTGAACACACCCCTTCCTCTTGTGCCTTTGCATTCAGACTAGACTCTTTCAAATCTAGTGAAAGACGAGGAGGAAGAGCAGCAAACAGACATGGCAAACTCGAATCGCACCTTGAAGGAGTTGACAGCACCAACTGCGGTACAACAACCACTTGCATCACCTATCCTGGTGAAGCTCAAAGCTTTGAAGCTCAAGTCAGGCATCCTTCATCACCTGCCTAAGTTCAATGGTTTTGGAACTGAGGATCCTAATCTTCATCTCCATGATTTTCACATGATCATTACGGGGATGAAGCCTGACAATGTGCGAGAGGATCATGCTAAAATGCGTGCCTTTCCATTCTCTTTGGAAGGAAGGGCAAGAGAGTGGCTATACTATCAACCTGCAGGATCTATGACAACATGGGATCAAGTTCAACAAGCTTTCTTGGAGGAGTATTTTCCAGCAACTAAGGCAACGAGCATTAGAAGAGAAATATGTTCAATCAAACAGATGCAAGGAGAATCTTTTGCAGAGTACTATGAGAGATTCAAGCGGTTGTTAGCTTCATGTCCCAATCATCTAATAGCTGACCATCTTCTCATAGTTTCGTTCTATGAAGGTCTATGCAAGTCTGATCGTCTTATGATTGATGCCGCAAGTGGAGGAGCTTTTGTGAACAAAACACTTGCACAAGCTCATGAATTGTGTAAAACCGTAGCTGCCAATACTAAGAATTATGGAGGGAGAGATGTGGTGCCACACAAAAGTGTCAATGAGGTAAGTTCTACTTCTAATTTGGAAACTCAGATTGCTAACCTCACTAATCTTATGCAACAGGTGGTGCTACCTAAACAAGTATGCGGAGTATGTTGTATGGTGGGACATTATTTTGATCAATGCCCATCATTGATGGATCAAGGTAGCTTGGAGCATGCTAATGCGGTTGGAGGATTCCAAGGGCAACAAAGGCAGAAGTATGATCCTTTCTCCAACACCTATAATCAGGGATGGAGGGATCATCCTAACTTTCGATGGAGCAACAATGATAATGTTTTGCAGCCCCCAGGGAACAACTTCAACCGTCCTCCACCTGGGTTTCAACAAGCAAGGCAACAAATGCCTTACCAATCTCCTCCCCAACAACACGCACCAAGTAAGTCTCTTGAGGATTTAATTGCTTCTTTGGCTAACTCTCAACAATCTTTTCAACAGAAAACAGATAAGTCCATTGAAAATCTTGAGCGTCAAGTGAGTCAACTTGCAAACATGATGAGCCAACAACATCAACCCGGCAAACTACCAAGCCAAACCATCATAAATCCCAAAGGAGGGTTTGAGAATGCAAATGCTATTAACTTGAGGAGTGGCAAAGAGGTTCCAGTGGTCCCGAGGGTGAGCAAAAGGGCTAGGAAGGCTGATAATGAAAAGGAAGAGAAGAAACAAGAACCAGCTGGCGGAAAAGATCGATTTCCAGAATTAGAAGATCCCAAGGTAACTCGTGAGGTTCCGGTTTCTACTAATTCTTCTTTTGTTCCCTTTCCCCATAGGTTTGCTAAGTCAAAGAAGGAGGAGCTTGAGAAAAGCATCTTAGACACATTCCGAAAAGTACAAGTGAATATACCCTTGCTAGATGCGATCAAACAAGTTCCAAAATATGCCAAGTTCTTGAAAGAGCTTTGCACCAACAAGAGGAGGCTAAAGGGGAATGAAACCGTTGCGGTAAGTGAGAATGTCTCGGCGGTTCTTCAAAGAAAGCTGCC
>NW_004443394.1:0-15386 GCF_000184155.1 Fragaria vesca subsp. vesca
TGCGTGCGGCTATCAGACGGAAGGAGTGGAGACTGCGGTGGCTGGGCGCGCGGTTAATTCCGAGAGGATAGTGGCCAGCCGGAGTTTTGGGGAAGAACCGGTGTTTTGGGCACAACACAGAGAAGATAGAAGACTGGAAAAGAAATAAAGGAAGTGTGCGTGCGGGCTTCAATATAACTTAGGTTTCTTATATCTCATCTTATTTCGGTAAACCAAAATGGAAAAGAAAAAATTAAAAAGGATAGTTTAGCGCCAGAAATTTGGGCTAGGCGCCAAGTGAAAATACCAACACGCGGGTCTTCAAAAATTTGGGCCAAAAGATTTTATGACGTTGGGAAAGAGTCATAGGCCATCCTAGAATTAATGGCACTCGAAAAATGTCATCAAACAATTGGGCCGAATGATTTCATGACTCTTAGAAACTGTCATAAAATATTTCAAGCATGGCGTTTCAAAAATGTCATGGAAATATATATGACGACGATTCTAAAAAGTCATAACATTTATGACGGTCAATACCTGTCATTAAAAATCAAGACCTAACATGACGGTCGTTAAACATCATAAAAGAAAGTATAAATTCAGATTTATGACGTTTGCTTCTGAAAACGTCATAAAAATGACATACGATTTACTGTCATGTAAACTTTTTCTGTATTAGTGATCATAACCCTTATTTTTTGATCCTCGTAAAATTGCTTTATCACACATATGTCAATTTTCTTTTTGTTGCTCATGAAAGTACTTTTTCATAACAGTTCTTGAACTAGTGCTCTGTCGGTCTACATCGATAACATGGTTCATCACCAGCTCAATTTGTACTGACAGTTGGGTTTCGAGCTTGGAGGCGTGGCCACTAGGGCTGGCATCACCTCCCCCTCATTGCCACATATTGGCACGGCCTCTAGGGCTTTTGCCATGACCCTCATTGTCATCACCACATTGGGAGTTGTTGTAGATGATGTAGGGAAATTTCCTTGTCCCAACAGTCCTAGCATTGTTATTACTGAGGAGAATCCCATTGTATTCCTCAGCAAATTACAATTTGGTGGTATTGCTTCTTTAATATACGAGTTGCAATAAGAAGAATAAAAAAGTAAAAAGGGAGACTTAGGCGATAGGCCACCAAGCCAATTCTGGCAGCAATTTGAAATGTTTTGTATAACCGAGGAGCGAGCTTGTGAGTGGCTTGTTTGAGCAAAGATTTATGCCGATATGGGTGCAATTTGAGAAAGACCTAGTCCCCTACATCAAATGTACGCTCAGTGCTTCCCTGATCAGCAAATTGCTTCATCCTATTCTACGCCTCAGTCATGTGCGCTTTCAAAGTGTCAAGTAGTTCATCCCGATTCTTGAGTGCGGTGTCCACAACCTGAACAAGGGTAGTGCCAGATACTTTGAAACTGATGGAGGGGGCATCCATAAAGGGCCTCAAAAGGTGTCATCTTGATGGAGGCATGGAAAGTGGTATTATACCACCATTCTGCCCAATGTAAGAGCTAACTCCAATTGGTAGGCTTATCAGCAATAAAACACCTGAGAAAGTGTTCCAGTGTTCGATTAACTACTTCAGTTTGCCCATCCAATTAAGGATGATAACCTAAGCTGCGATAGAGGATTGAGCCCTGCAACTTGAAGAAGGTAGACTAGAAGTTGCTAACAAATATAGGGTCGCGGTCACTGACTATGGAGCGGGGCATGCCATGTAAACAAAACACATGTCTCATGAAAGTATCAGCTATCTGAGCAACAGTGAAGGGATGCGAGATGACAATAAAATGGATTGATTTAGAGAGTCGATCCACAACAACCATGATAGCATTGAAACCATTCGAATCGTGAAGACCCCATGTAGTTTGTCGAGTAGCTCATTGACTATGGGAATAGGAAATCGATCCTTAACCGTGACCGCATTAAGCGAACGGTAATCAACACAAAAATGCCAAGTGCCTTCTTTCTTCTTGACTAAAATAACCGGTGATGAAAATGGGCTGCAACCGGGTCTAATGAGGCCGGCGCTCAACATACCCCAGACTTTTGACTCTAATTCATCATTTTGAGAGTGTGCGTAATAATAAGGACTAACGTTAACGAGCTCGGTATTGGGTAGTAGGGTAATTCTGTGATCAATGGACCTTTTAGGAGGGAGGCCCACTGGCTCTTCAAAAAGTGTTTGGAATTGGGACAAGAGTTGTGTGATACAGGTTGTAAATCACTTGATGGACTCGGAGTGTTTTGGGGTAAAGTGACTAGCTGAGCAGCATATAGAAGAGCAAAGAAGGCATCATTATCATGGTTTCTGGGTTTGTTAGTGATGTCGCGGAGTATATGGCAACAACCGTTACGGTGGAACAGTATCACCTTGTCGGCAAAATACCACCCAAAGAAGCCAAGAGTGCCCAACCATCTGGCACCGAGCAACATGTCGCAGCTCTCAACTGGTAAGAGGAGGAAGTTGCTGGTGAATGTATACCCCTGAAGATTAACAGGTACATCTTCAACTTCGCCAGTAGGAACGAAAGAGTGACCGAAAGCCGATGTGAATTGGAACGAGGAAGGTTGGGTGAAGGAGAGTCCCAACTTTTGTGCCACAATGGGATTGAGGAAGTTTGTTGTAGAACCACAATCAATAAAGACACGAATGGGTGTGCCCAAAATCGAGCCAATGAGGCGCATGACTTCGCTCACACACTACGCCAATAAGTGCAACAAACGACACTTTTCACACAACGGTACACAATAGCAGAGTTGTACAAATTTCAAAAATGTTTCATACAACGTTCAGAAACATTCATCCATTGTGTGGATAGTCTGAGATCATTCCAGTTTTATTTCCTTAAACTAGTACAACACTTTGGACAATATTTTGTTGTCTGAATGAAGATAAAAATGAGGCCCATTTTGCTTCTAACCCCACTCTAGTTTGACATATAATTGGGTGTTGTTACACAACAGTGAAACAAATAAATGTTGTGTGAATGTATACAATTTAAACTATCACACAATACTTTTTATACATTTGTTGTACGATGTATCTCTCATGCCAGGCTGCAGACTTCTAGTTTTAAAATTGCTCTTACATCCTCTGAAAATTCTAAATTTTTTGTGAAGGATAGCCTTGATGGTTTTGATGTAACAACGGAACACTCAAACCTGTTGTGTGGGAGTATAGTATTTTCAACAATCACACAACGACTTTTCAGTTTTGGTTGTATAATGTATTTTCGTGTTACGATGAAGCCCTTCTCTTACATTTGGCGATACTACTTTAAGTTCTTCATCCCACAACAATCAACTAAGAAATGTTATGTGAAGGTATATCACACAATTGTTTTCAATATTACGTTGTATGTTTCGTAACCTCTAACCCCTAAAATACCCTAAACCCTAAAAAACCCTAATAAATTTCATATTGTAGTGCCACAACTGTTCTTTTTTAATATTGATGTGTGACGTAAAATTAATATTGTTGAATTTATGGTTGACCGAGTTGATCGATACCCAAACGTTTCTGAAAATTTGTGAATTTTGTTACACTGCTATACTTCACTATCATAATTATATCTAACGGTCGAATTTTCATGATTTTAATCCTAAACATCTATATCACAATCAACCTACTAATGAGGTATAACATGTTTCCTATGTGGCACATAATGTGACATAACATGTGTAGTACATATTATATAAACGTGTGTTTATCTAGAGGGACACCATTGAGGAAATGAAATTTTAAAAATCGAACCGTATAGACATGTTTACGATATTGAAGCATGATTGTGGTAGAAATGTTATCAATTTTTGGTATTACATGAGTGTCGATCGACGCGGTCAACTCTAATTACACTTGTATTTCGACGTGTTTAGAGTATGGGGAGCCAAACCATCATGATATAATTGACACCACTTCTTGTATGAGTTCATGCATAATAACCATATGATTATACGAGTGTCGACAAAATCAAAAAAAAATGTTTAGAGTATTGCATTTCGACGTGTTTTCGTATGTCCCATATTTAGACAACTCTTAGTGCTTTTATGCATTGTGTGAGTGAAAATTAGGGTTATTTTAAAGAGTGACTCGTTAGAATGAAAAGTAGCCGTAAATTTCCCACCCTCACGATTATTAAGTGAATGTCTCTATTTTCTTTCTTCTCAGACAACACAAAATATGCAATTTATGTTGTCTGATTTGTAAAATGGATAAGAAAAATTAAGGCTAAGATGTAACAGCGGGAAATCTCCCGCTCTTGCAATTTAAGGATGTCATTTCTTCTCAGATAACAAAATATACAATTTACGTTGTTTAATTTGTAAAATGGATAGGGAAAAATTAAGGCTGAGATAGCTGCGGGAAATCTCCCGCTCTTGCAATTTAAGGATGTCATTTATTCGCAGACAACAAAATATACAATTTACGTTGTCTGATTTGTAAAATGGATAGGGAAAAAATTAAGGCTGAGATGTAGTCGCGGGAAATCTCCCGCTCTTTCAATTTTTAAGGATGTCATTTCTTCTCAAACAACAAAATATGCAATTTAAGTTGTCTAATTTGTAAAATAAATAGGGAAAAAATTAAGGCTGAGATGTAGCAGCAGGAGATCTCCCGCTCTTGCAATTTAAGGATGTCATTCTCAGACAATTAAAATTTGGAGTTCTGTTGTATGATTTGAGAAACACTTAACTCAAAACCTAAAGCACTTGACACTTAGACAAAAAAGAAAAACTAAAACCTCTCTCTCTCACACACACACTCACACTCAAAACCGCTCATTAATTTTGTCGAGAGAGAAAGAGAGAGTTAGAGAGAGAGAAGGGCAGAGGAGCCGCTCCCCTTCTAGGCGTGCCTCCTCCGTTGGCCGATCGGAGACCAGCACTCAACTCTCCCCTCTCTCCTCTACCTCCCCACACCCACAAAATCGACATCCAACCATCCCCTTTCTCAGATCGAAAATCCAAACCCTAACCCCAATTCTGATTTCTGGCCAAATCCTCTCTTTTCTGGTGAGCTCAAGCTTCTCAAAGGTAAACTCATCTCTTTTTTTTCGATTTCGAGCTCCCTTGAGCTTTGTTTTTCTGTTTGGGACCTAATCCCTCTTGTCTTCTTCTTTTCTGGGTTCGTCTGCAACGTCGCCATCGGCGACTCTCCAGCCTTGCATTCGATTCTTCAAGGTAATCCTTTCCTTCTCTCTCCAATTCTGAGTTAGATTGGGTTTCATATAGTGCACACCACATGTTTGATAAAATGCCTCACATACACAACAAAGCTGAACAAGTGGGCTTTTCCATGATTTTCGAAAAGTCTATACTTCTTTGTTCAATTTTAGTTTTTAACAGTTGAAAATAGACTCTTCAATGATCGTTATAAACTTAGTTTCAAGCAAAACGGAGTTGATTTGAGAAACTTATGCTATTTTAAAAGTTCATACAGTGTTTCAGAATTTTCTGCAGAAACTGCATTTTCAGTTACTTTGGGTCTCTATTTGACCATGTATTTGAACTCCAAACGACTTGAAATTTTGGGATATTGTATTTTTGTTTGTCTACTTTGATTCTGGAGATTTTCAGCTGAAAGTATTAAAAATTCCATTATTAATGAATTTTTCTTTCTTACTATCTGTTATTAGGAAATTTCGTAAATTGCAGCTTAGTGTTACAAAACAATTGACTATTAATGTGTTCAAGATTTTTGTTGGGATGCACTTTTGACTATTAGCTAGTATTGGTAGGTTCTTTAGAATGCTTGGATAAAAAATAGAGTAATGATCACATAGTGCACACCACATGTTTGATAATATGTCTCAAAGACACCACCAAGCTGAAATCACTGGGCTTTTCCAAGATTTTCGAAAAGCTTATACTTTTTCTTTTAATCTTAGTTTTTAACAGTTAAAAATAGACTCTTTAATAATCGTTTTAAACTTGGTTTCAAGCAAAATGGAGTTGATTTGAGAAACTTGTGCTATTTTGAAGTTCACATAGTGTTTTAGAGTCTTAGTAAAGTTTACTGCATTTTCCGTCACTCTGGATCCCTATTTGACTATGCATTTGAACTCCAAATGGCTTGTAATTTTGGGACATTGTTCCTTTGTTTGTCTATTTTTATTCTGGAAATTTTCCCATGAAAATATTGAAAGGTCAATTGTTGGTGAATTTTTCTTTCTTACTATCTATTTCCTGAAAATTTCTCAGATTTACAGCTCATTGTTATAAAACAATGGATTTGGGATCCTTTACACTGTTATTTTTGTCATTGATCTTTGACAACTTTATCTATGCATAAATCCTGTACTTTCAGTTCTAAAAGCGCAGGAAGGGTTCCATTCTTGATAAGCATCACTTTTGCATGTTCTTATCAATACTTCTTATTTGTGTTCTCTCTGGAACAAGCCCATAAATAGAAGCTTAGCTACTGCTGTGACTTAGTTTTAAGAAAAATTTGATGTTAGGACTGACTATGGTGTATATGCTTATATTAGGAACAAGGACACAAGGGAAATGAAATTTAGATCAAACTAGTCTAATGTAAGAACATGAAAAAATGTTTCAAACCGAACTGCACAAGGGAACATTTGCTTACTATTTTGAATCTTAGTATAGTTTGTAATTTTTTTCTTTCCTCAGAATTTAGATAGGAGTTAATAGCACTGAATACCTATTGTTATTTGATAGCTTCTTTTTTTTTAAGCATGCAAGTATATATAGGAGTTGAGTTATAAATGCAGCACCATGCTTCGAATTATGTGTTTTAAAGATAGTAGTAATAATACAGTGATTATGGAGGATGTTGGACTTGTGGTTTTTTTGCAAGTTACTTTTTATGGATGATATGGATCGAGGTATATATGTAGCAGCAGGAGAAACTAGTTTTGAATAATGTAGGTATGTTCAATTGAATACTAGTAGTATATTGTGGATGTTAGACTGGTGGTTTCTTTAGGCTATTTTTTTGGTGTCATATCACAGGTTAAGGAGGCTATCAATTATATGAGCATAGATTGCTAGACTAAAAAACAAGCAGAAGTGAGCTTTCATTTTGCAATTCAAGTTATTTGATGATCAATATAAGTGGATTCATGCAAACTAAATTGTGTATCATGTACAACTTTGTATTTTAATTTCTTGTATGGATCATAGGGCATACTTCTAAATTCCCATTTAAAGCAATGGTTTGGATCCTTTCAGTCAGATTTTGATGATTTAAATGTGCTTAAGTTGCTATTGTTTATTTGGTAAATTAGTAGGACATACAACACATTAATGGCAATCCAATGTTGTCTCATGAAAATGATTACACAACAATTCTTCTGTAATGTAACGTTGTGAGTATCTATTCACACAATGCCAATTAGCAAAAATCATGTCTACTCTTCAACAATTAAACAACCATGAAATCGAGAAAACCCGTTGTATGAAGATAACCTTACACAATAGTTTACAAGAAGAAAACTATTGTGTGAATATCGACAAATGTTGTCGACTGCAACACGGAATGATCTCGACATATGTCGATGAAATCTGTCGATATTCACACAACAACTCTTGAAAGAAAATAGTTGTGTAAGTTGACAATCACACAACAGTTTTCACTAGAAAAGCTGTTGTGTGATTCTCGGCAGATATCATCGACAACTGATGAGAAGCAGCTCGGCATGTGTCTGCATGTGTCGATAATATCTACCGAGAATCACACAACAATATTCTACAAAAAACCATTGTGTGATTTTCGGCAGAATCCATCAACATATGTCGACAGCTGCCGAGAAGCAGCTCGACATGTGTCGACAGCTGTCGATGATATCTGCCGAGACTCACACAATGGTTTTTATTCTAGTGTTGTGTGTCAGTTGGTCAGACAAGCTCTTTTTAACCGTTGTGTGACATGTTGATCAGACAACGATCGAATTAACAATGGTTTTGACCTTTAACAGACGACGCGTTTTCGCCGTCGTGTGATGTATTATCTGGCGTAGTGACAACAAAGTTGGTAATGGTGTGGAGTGGCAAAATATCCTCGATATTGGGGTGGGCTTCATCAAGAGAGGTTGGGCAGTCATAAAATTCCACAGATTCCTCTGAGGTGTTGTAACTAGGGATTCGAGGATGGCCATGAACGGTTTTTTACACACATGGGTGTCTGAGTACTGTTCATCACAATTAAAGCATAGGTTTTTGGCTCTGCGTTCTCTTTGTTCTGAGGGAGTCAAGCGTCTGTATGGGACAAAATTATGTGGTCGTTGGGTTTGGCTAATAGCTTGGGTGGGGCGGTGGGGTGTGGTAGAATTCGAAGGAGACAAAGTGGTGGTGGGGTTAGCGTAGGTTTGGTGGTGGGGGGAAGAAAAGGACGAGGATGTACCTGATTGTTGTCTGGGCACAAATGACCAAGAGTGGGGTCTCTGAGACCGAGCAGTAGAGACCTTGATGTCGTTCAATTTTGCCTCGTAGCGCCGTGCCAAACTCTGAGCATGGGACAAGGATATGGGAGCCATTGCCAGCACATCATGCCAGATTTCAGGTTTCAAGCCGCCACAAAACATATGAGTGAGGGCTTAGTCGATCCACTCCAACGAGCGACAAGACAATTTGGTGAACTCTAAAATAAATTTGGCTACATATCCGGTTTGTGGAAGGTGAGAAAGGGTGGCCAAGACGTCACCGAAGCTGTTGGACCCAAAGTGCTCCACAAAGGCCGGAACAAACTGCTCCCATGTGATAACCGAATGTCATTGCTTGAACGCGCTCATACACATTGAGGCGTCGGGGCCAAAGTGGGCAACAAGTGTGGTGCATGACCCGTTCGTGAGGTGGTATACGATAAGTGCAGATGTAGTGGTCTGCCATCGCTAACCATCCGGCGGCGTCCTCACCATGGAATCTCGGTAGGTCAATTTTGGGTGGGCGGTAGTATGGATAGTCGATGTGGTGGTTGTTGTTCTAGTGATGAAATTGGTTAGGATTGGGGGCAGCAGATGTGTTGAAGTGAGGAAGAGAGGTATTGATGGTTGAGGCAATTAAGGTGTTTGAAAAAGGAGGTTGGGGAAGGGAAGTAATGGTGGAGAAGTCGGGAGGTGAAGAAGTATATGGTGGAGTATCTAGGGAAGGTTGAGAGGTGGAAGAGAGCTGAGTGTCATGAGGTGTAGGAGGAAGAGGCATGAGGTTTTCAGGCCACGAACAAAAGAGGATTTGGGGGGTAGTAGTAGGTATGTGGACGGGAATGTGGAGGGTTGATATTAGGAACTTGGGGAGGGGTTGTGAGTGGTTGATGGCACTTGGTGATGGCCTGAAACACAGTGTCACATCCCGGTTCTTAAGCTAATTTACGGTTATTGACTTTTAAGTTACTTTGATTTTTACCGTTTTGAGTAACCGTTTACTACTTAAGGACCCTGGAGTTGACTTTTTGTAAGAAAATTATTTTGGGACAACTTCTTTAACGAATTCGTGGACATGTTATACGTTAAAAATGGAGTTCGTATGTGAAAGTTATGGTATAAAATGTAAAGTTACTATTTTTGTTGGGGGTATAAAAATGAAAACTTACCATTTGAGGTAAGTTGGAAAATCAGTTTCACCCCCCCCCCCCTCACTCTCTCTCCTCTCTCCCGCGCCTCTCCTCCGACCGGTGACTTTGTCGCCTCCGTCCACCCGAGTTAGGTGGCGTGCTTGGTATCAATTTGAAGCTCAGAGCATCCTCTACAAGTCCAGGTAGGTAGCAGCCCGTGTCGCACCACCGTGGAGGAGTAGTTTCGCCGTGAAGTCGCGGCTGTGCCTCAGAGGAGTTTTCGCAGGAAACTCTCTTTTCCGGCCACCACAATCGGAGCTGCTAGTTTCGTATTGAAGCTCTCCTCCTGCACAGCAAACCCTTAAAAGGATTCAACCTAACTCGAGCTAGGTAAGGAGAATCGAAGGTGTGAAGTTCTAGGGTTTTGAATTTGGGATTTTTACGTTTGGCTTCGATTACCCTAGTTAGGCTTGAAATTGGACTATGTGGTGGTTATGAAAGTTGTTTTGAATGTTGAGAGGAAGATTATGTCAAAATTTGGTAGTTATTGGAGGTCGCCGAAATTGGGCTGGCCGGCCGCCGCTGCCGGCGGAGCAGATGGCGGCACCGCCGCTTAGGGGTAGTTGATACATCTCGAACCTAGTAATTATTTTATACTGTGGTTTCCAATTTAATTGTAGTTAATCAATTTGGAAATTTGTTTTATTTTTGATAGAGGTGGTTTAGTCGAGTTCATAGATTTTTAGTTACCCAAATAGGAGTTCGTAAATGAATGGTAGCTAAAATAATAACAGTTTCCATTTTTGGGCTTGGGTATTTAAGCAAAAACTTACCATTTAGTTAGGGTAAGAAAACAAAAACTCACCAACCACCACTTTTCTCTCTCCCTGACCTCCCGACCCCGTTCGATCTCCCTTGATGGATCGCCGCCATCTGGCCACGCCGAACCGCTACTCCGATCACGTTAGATAGTTGGAACACCGCTCGTCCCTTCAAGGGTGGTAACCGGCCCCATCTTGTCGGCGATAAGGCGCGGGAAGGCCTAGAAGAAGGTGTCGTCGCCGCTTCTTGTTCTTGCCGGAATTTCTTCTTCCGGCCACCAATCGGGAAACTGAAGGTAGGGTTTTGAAGCACTCTTGCTGGTTAATCTTTCCTCTAAAGGTAGGAGATCGATTTGGAGTATAGAGCAAATCAGAGCTCTTGAGTTTATAATGTATTTTCCGGCCTAATCTTTGACTTCCGGGTTTAGTTCTAGTTATGATTGTTGTTGTGCTTGCTGAGAGGAAGAGATTGATATGTATCTTGTTAATTTTGGTTGAGGTTGATATGGTGGTGGTGGTTGACCGCCACTGCCAGTGGTTGCTGCCGGTTATGGTGGTGGTTTTGAAGAGTTTTAGTTAATTTTCTAGAAGGGGATAATGTTGTTATAGTGTATGATGATTTTGGGTGATAGGTGCTTGGAATTTGGGATAGTTTGGATTTTGGAAATTTTTAAGTTGATTTTGGTGGAGGAGGAAAGGTAAGTCTCATCCATAGGAATTTCTATAATTATAATTATGTGTTAGAACGTTGAGGAAAAATTGGAGAAGATTACTAAAAAGGGTTGGAGATCTTTTTAGTCTTTGGAGAGTGTAGAGTGAGTAAGGATGACTTTACTTTACTTTGCTAAAATTGTTATTCTTGAGTTATTGTCTCGGACCTTAAATCTCGCTTTGTACAGGACGAGAGGAGACACCACGTGAGGAGGGCTTTGACCGACATCAGGTTTAGTTGTCTATATTGTGAGTGGACATTTTGGTTTTGAATTAATATGCATGCATGATTTCATAAGTGGTTCATTATATTTTTCCAAGCTTAAGATGTGATTTGAGCTTGAGTAAAAGTATTGGTATTAAGTTATATTAAGGGTAAAATATTGTATAGTCCTTGTAGTTTAAAGTCAACATCTATTTAGTCTGGTTTTATTTTAATCTAAATAGTCCTTAAATTCACGATTTTTTATCCAAATAGTCCTTATGGTTTTATTTTAATCTGAATAGTCCTTAAAGTCATGATTTTTCATCCAAATAGTCCTTATGGCCTTTAACTGAGAAAATTGTCAGAAGGACTATTTGGATGAAAAATCATAACTTTAAGGACCATTCAGATTAAAATAAAACCATAAAGACTATTTGGATGAAAAATTGTGACTTTAAGGATTATTCAAATTAAAATAAAACTACAAGGACTAAACAGATGTCGACTTCAAATCACAAGGACTAAACAAATTTCAATTCTTATATTAATCCCAATGATTCAAGGATTTGATATTTCTTTAGTTTTCTTTGAAATATGTTGATTATTTGAGTTGTTCATTCTCTTAAGCATAACAACGTGTGGGACACGTTATCAAATTTAAATTGTTTCTTTTCTCTTGGAATTTTCTGAGTACGGTTAGGAATCGTACTTATGTTTTAAGCTCACGTGAATTTATATTTTCCTTTCTTATGCCATATTTGTTGGATTATATGATGTCAATGCTAGCATATCGTTCCACCTTTCGAGGTGATGTGACTCCCGCATTTCAAGTGGGGTCACACAAGTCCTTTCCACCCTAGCGGTGATGTGATGTTGCCGACGGCATCACGCAAGCCCTGTGCCCTATTCGTCGACTCGACGTGAAGGTACATGGAGTATGGGAGTACTATGCCTGGGAGGCAACCGAGTCTGGGACTCACTTATATGGCCATATAGGTTCTTTTATCATTATTTTGGAAGTTTCTTATATGAGGAATCTATCTATTTTTCTTGTTGCTTTATAACTAGCGAGGCTAGTGTGAATTTTTGATGAGCTTATCATATTTGCATGCATGGAAATTCTTAAATTCCGTATAAATGGAAAAGCATATAAAATTTGATTTAGTATTATTTTGTTCTTGGATACTTATTAATTAGTTTATTTTCGTCCACTCACGCTAACGTTTTAAATGCTTTTCCTTGGGCCCTTTGTTTTCAAATGCCCAAATTGCAAAGCTCATGTTCGGTTTCACTAGGAGTTGAGGCATAGTATTTTCCGCTACACCTTGTTGATCGTAGGTTACCTGTTAACCTATGTGTGGTTATTATATTTTCTTATTTTCTTCTTGTAGTGCTCTGATGACCATGGGGATATGTAAATTAAGTCGGAGTTATTTTTAAGGGTTATGACCCAAGTAGGGAGTTTAACTTTGGTTGATGTTAGTGTTTAAGTATTGCAGTTGAATATTTGGTTTGAATTGTTTAAGTGCTGTTATGACTTGGATTTTGTTGTGGGGAGCGAAGGGCTCCAGGAGATGTAGTTGATTGATATAGTTGAAGTGTTATTGGTTTTTCTCACAGGTTGGGTTGTCCATTTTTAAAAGAGGTTATGCCGAAATTTTGGTATAATCTTTTTTAGAGTGGACCCCGCAAGACTTGCCTGTTTTCCTGTGTTTTTTTTAGGCAGGTCTTGTCAGTAGTTTTTCATGTTTTTGAGTTTGTTTTAATGAGAGGAGTTTAATGATGTGAAGTTTGGAATTTTTTGAGGAGTTTGGTTAGGTTTGGGATTTTTCAAAGATTGAGAATTTTGGCGGTTGTTGGAATGAAAATTCGGCCGTTAGATTTCCCTTATTTTGGTTTTAGAAGGTTGAAATAAATGAAATAAGGTTATGGGTGGAGTTTGTCATGAATCCGATAAGCTTAACCCTAGTAAGGGTAGTGGGTTAAGTGGAAGAGTTTTGGTGTTTATATTTAAGTATTTATTTTTCCGGAATTGAAGTTTGGTTCTAATTAAGCATAGTTATTGTGCCACGATACAAAGGGAATCTCGCTTGAGTGGCGATACGGATATCGTCGGGCTTATACCTAAATTTGTGAGTGGACATTTTGATTTTAATAAATATGCATGCAAGATTTTAGGATTTATCACTTTATTTTTCCGGGCTTATATTATAATTTCATATTATAATATAGTTTTGAAATATATTTAAGTTGGATGCAATGATTAATTGTTGGTCATGATTTAAGGATTTGAGCTCGGATAATTAATTCAGTATTTGAATTGGATATTCTTTATGATTTCCTGATTTTATTAAGATTGTTTTATTGATGGACTTTGAGATTTATAAAAGATTTCTGAAAATGGGATTTTCGGTAGTTCGCAATTTATAATTTTTGAAATTATTGGTGGAATATCAATCTTGATCTTGAGAATGTTTTAGCGAGTATTTTGGATTGAGATATTAATTATGATTTTTACTTGTTAATTAAATCTCGCTTATATTATGGTTTTGAGAATATTTTGACGTGGGAGACACGTCATTGAGTTTATTAAAAATTCTTATGATAATTTTTAAGGACGGTTGGGAACCGTACCATTTGTATGATCTTGGGGTGATTTCGTATGTTTTTAGTCACCATAATATAGGGTCGCTCATATTTCATTACTAGCTAGCCTTTATTAGCGGTCCTCACCATAGGTGAGTCGAGCCAAGTTTTAAAGTTGAAACATGGGAATGTCACACTCCGGTTCTTAAGTTATTTTACGGTTATTTACTTTGGTATTATTTTGGTATTTTACCATGTTCAGTAACCGTTTACTACTTAAGGAACCTAAAGTTGACTTTCTATTCCGTTTGGAATTTGGGGAAACTTTCTTCATGAAAGTCGTAGAGGACGTTATTACGAGTTCATAGACATGCTATGTGTTAAAATCGAAGTTAGCATGAAAAAGTTATAAATTAAGAGAGTAAATTTTTGAGTTGGAAAAAGGGGGTAAAAATGTAGTGGGTATTTTTTTTTCTTAGGTTTAAGTGTTGGACCGGGTGGGGAGCAGCCCAACACCCCTCACTCCCTCACTCACTCTCTCTCTCTCTCTCTCTGATCTCTCTCTTCCTCCCTTCTCTCCCGAGCTCACCCAGAGCCCTTAACCCGCTGGAAGTTTCCAACGCCAACTGTCGCCGTCCGGCCAGCCACCGGCCGCCGCTCCACTCCAGTTCGGACCCCCGCCACCTCCTCTCTCTTCCCGGCCTAGTGTCCGAGCCGGTAGCGCTGCCAGAGAGGAGAAAACCCGCCGGAGACACCAGATAGCTCTTCGCTGGAGTTCCCACCTCTGGCCACTATAGGTCAGGATTTTTGGCTCATCTTGTAGCCCTCATCAAGGTGAGTAATCCCTCAAAAAGAATTGGTCTAATTCGATCTTGTTAGGGTGTAATGTATAATTGAAGTTCTAGGGATTTATGGAAGTTTTTGTTCGATTACCTTAGTTAGCCTTAGAATTGGACTAAGTGCTAGTTATGAAAGTTGTTGTGCAAGATGAGAGGATTATTCTGTTAAAATTTGAGAAACATTAGAGGTCGCCGGAATACGGCTGCCGGCCGCCGCCACCGGTGGAGCAGCCGGCGCCGCCGCCCCTAGGGTTAGTTTTTCATGATTTTGGGTTTGTTTTCATGAGAGGAGTTTAATGAAATATAGTTTGGAATTTTTGGAGGAGATTTGATAAGGTTTGGGATTTATCAATGATTAAAGATTTAGGCGGTTATTCAAATGGAAATCCGGCAGTTGGTTTAGCAGGTTTTAAAGTCTAAAAAGGTTAAATTATGGGTTTCGGTAAGTGCGGAGTAATGTGAGCCTTATTAGGTAAAAAGTGGAGAAGTTGGGCAAGAGAAATGAAATTATAGGCTTCTGATGAAGGATAAAGTGTAGAGACAAAGCGATAGCAAGAGAATCATCTTATTCATTGATAGGAGCCCTTTATATAGGGAATTACACAATACCAATATGGTAAGGATATGAATACATAGATCTAGTCTAACTACATATCCTATTGGCATAAGGCCAAGGCACACATAGAGAATATCCTAGAACACTCCCCCTTGTGCCGCGCGCT
>NW_004443394.1:23776-36544 GCF_000184155.1 Fragaria vesca subsp. vesca
GGGATCTTCCGGCGGCCGGTTCAAAGACTTTCCGGCCGGTTCTCAGGGTGAGGCCGACGGCGTTGGATCCGGGACGGAGAGAGCTTTATAGGGATATCAAATTCCGGTGGAGGACAGTCGGAATTTTGGTCAGAAATCAGGAAAAACAAGGCTGCCCGATTTTAGGGTTTTGGTTTTTAGGGTTTAGAAAAAAATGGTGGGCTATTGGCTCTAGGGTTAGAACAAAGTGCATGATAACGTGATGAAGGATAAAGTGTAGAGACAAAGAGATAGCAAGAGAATCATCTTATTCATTGATAGGAGCCCTTTATATAGGGAATTACACAATACCAATATGGTAAGGATATGAATACATAGATCTAGTCTAACTACATATCCTATTGACATAAGGCCAAGGCACACATAGAGAATATCCTAGAACAGCTTCCTTTTTATTTCGGAAATTTTATTAAAGTTTTATCCTAGTCTGGAGGCTTAATAATTATTTATTGTTCAGGACGTGAGAAGGATCATTTGGAGGAAGCCTTTGTCGGCAGGCATAGCCGAGCACTGTGAGTGGACTCTTGATTTGAATGTTATGATGCTCTAAAGTTTAATTAATTTCAAAGGCATATTGGAGATTTAAGGTGTCGTGAGCATGTTGGAGTTTTAATATTTTTCATCGGATTTAATGAGTTCCATTTATTTTTCAGGAACTCTCTTGCTCATTTTATTTGACATGTGGGACATGTCAAGTGATTTATAATATTTTTGGGGAAGTGATATTCTTGATATTTGTTATTTTACTTCACCATAAAGGGTCGATATATATTCTTTATTGCTAGCTAATCATTATTAGCGGCTACTCACCATAGGTGAGTAGGGCGCTTAGCGTGTGACGCTATTATAACCTGAGAGGTAACCGATCGGTATTTATATTTATATATTAGCTAGCCTTTATTAGTGACTACTCACCATAGGTGAGTAGGACATTTAGCGTGGGACGCTATTATAGCTTGGGAGGATCCGACCCTAGCCTGGGAGGCTCATCGTTATGGTGAAACATCTTCCCCATTTTTATTGATTTATCGGGAACCAATGGGATTGGTTCATTCTTTTTGCCTCTAAATATTTTCGGGAAAATTTCTACGAGTGGCATGCATAAATATTTTCTCAATGGAAAATATGGGAAAAACATTAAATTGATTTAAATGCTCAATCATTGAGTCCGTATTTTATTATTTATTTTTGTCCACTCACTCTAACGTTTTAAATGCTTCTCCCTTGGGCCTTTCGTTTTAAATGCCCAGTCTGCAGAGTTCTGTTTGGCGAGGGTAGGAGGCGAGTCATATTTCCCACCTCATCCAGTTTACTCTCATAGGTTACTAGTTTAACCTACCTATGTATCTTCTTCTTTCCTAGTAGTTTCTCTGATAACCATGGGATGTTTTAAGTGATATTGTTGTTGTTATTGTTGTGTGTTAAGAGCTTGTGACTCCACCTAGGAGTGTTGAAAAAAGGTTTATTTGGTATGTTGTATGAGAGATTAAATTTATGAAAATATTTTGAAGTATTATTTCAGTTATTTAAACCCTAAACCCTAAAGTATATAAATTATGTATTTGTTCAGTTATTTAATTTATTTTTGTCCACTCACTCTAATATTTTTAAATTATTTTCCCTTGGGCCCTTTGGTTTTAAATGCCCAGTATGCAGGATAAGTTTAAATGAGGTCGAGCGTACATGGAGTCGAGACATAGTCAAAGGCTGCTTCCGCTCATTTTTTATTCATTGTTTTTTGTTCATCTTTAAATAAGCTCTGAAAGTCCAGTAGTAAATTATTAATTGTTATTAATTGTCTGTGGTTGGTTGTGGAATTATTTTAGATGAGAAATTGTTATATTGAGAGATGTGATGAACTTTGGGAGCAGGAAGGCTCCAGGAGTTGAGGATGGATGATTGATAATAGAAGTGTTTATCTAGAATTTTTCAGGTAAGGGTTGTCCATTTTCAAGGTAGATAATGCCGAATTTTCAGTAAATTTTCCTTATAGGTGGACCCTGCAGAATTTACTTCGGGTTTTAAGGTGAAATTCGGGGTGGGTCCTGACACACAGTGCTTTGAATATTTTCTATTTGTGCTGAAATGTGGTTTTGAAAGGATGTTTGGTTTTGAGTGAGTGAAGTTTGGAATGATTGTTGGTTTTGGCGTAAGGAATCAACAGACCGGTATACCTCAGATTGCAAAATCTCAAACGCTGTGTGAAGTTCTTCCACTTGTTAGGGAGTGACCTTGTCAGGTTGATACGAGGAGGAAGAGATGTTGTGATGGGGAAGTGGTGGAACGACAGCAGTGGATGGAGGGATGGTGGATGGACCAGAGAACTGGAGGTTCCTTGCTGGAGCCATGCTTTGATAACAGATGTTGGGTTCACAATTGCAGAACAGAAAGAAAAGAAAAGGAAATACTAAAATAGATGCATATTTTCATTCATACCCAATTAGTGTCAAAATACAGAATATAAGGAGAAGTCTGAGGAACTAGACAAATCAGAGTTGGGCCAAACCAGAAATAAGACAAAATATAGAACCACAACAAGAGTTGGGCCAAACCAGAAATGAGACAAAACACAGGACCACAACAAGAGTTGGGCCAAACCAGATGGGTTCCTAACTTGGGTTAATGCTTGATCTGCTTGGGCTGCTACTGGGAATGTTATGGTGTAGAGTAAAGTACTTAGGTTGAGAGAAGCGTCTCAAAAGGACATCACCTATGCCCAAAAACTCTATGCCAAACCTGTGCCGCCTCTCAAATAATGACACTTGGCCTCAACTTTAACAGAGCACAACTCTGTTAACTTTTCTTATTATCGATTTTATCTTTCAATAAAGAGAAGAAAAAAAAAGTTAAAAGAGTTTGACTCTACTTCTTCCTCCTCCCTTCATATATGTAATTTTCTTCTTTTCATTGTTTTCTCATCTCTCTACAACAAACCAAGAATATTTCGTTCCTTACCTTACAACCAACTGTGTTTCATATTTCGTTTAAATTCCACAAGGACCCACCAATTTCTTTCTTACTAATTATATATGCCAACTGGTAATCAATCTTGCAGATGACGTCAATCATAAAAAAGGAGAGTAAATTGAAATTCTTTTACTTGAATATCAGATGCGAGATGCGAATGATAACCCATCAGCTATAAGCCTATAACCCACCTCAAACTAAATCCAACCAAAAATCTGGTTTCCCACATGTTATATGAATCCCAAAGTTACTGTCTTGTTCATCGCAGAGAGTCGGGGTCTACATTAGAAAGAATATCCTTGACATATATGGATCTAATTTGCAGGCCTGCAGTGGAAAAAAAAGAAGGGAAGAATATAGAAGAAAAAGGATAGATACCTAAAAAGAAAGAATAGATATGGGAAACAGGAGTTTTGGGGAAAACACGGACAACAATTTTTTTTTCAATTTTAATTGTCATTTTCAAGTTTTGGTGAAACAATATTAGTGATTAACTTAATAGTTGTACTCTGTTAAAGTTGAAATCATGTGTCATTATTTGAGAGGCGGCACAGGTTTGGTTGGGCACAGCAGATTTGCTTCCCTCAACAGAAAATTAGATTGCCGTGGTTGAATGCTGGTGGGTCCCATCAATTGGTCACCCAATCAGCTCACCTGTGCAATTGCTTTAATAAAGAGCAAAGAACCAGAGAGTACGAACAGACCGTGGCGTGTCAATCAACCATTTGGGAGGGACAGGCTCTGTAAAAAGCACCGCATTGCCTTCTATCTTGGATTTTTGGCTACTGTACGCAAGAATGGCCAAGATTGAGTTGTTAAAGGAATATGAACAAGCAGATGAAATCTCTCGCAGAGCCTTCCCTCCTAACTTCGTCTTTGGCGTTGCCACCTCGGCCTATCAGGTCAGCTGTTCATCTTTCATGGGTTACAATCCAGATCCCCTGTAGAACCAATAATCACATTCATTTCTTGTACGCATCACATTTATTTGCATCAGTCCTCGTTTCCTTGATCACAGTAATACTACGAAGTTCTTTTTTACCATCAATTTGTTGCAAACTTGCACAAATTAAAATTGCATCACTCCTCGTTTCCTTTTCTTTTCTCGGTTGTTATGCTATTGCGGTTCTGTGCAATTTTTAGTCTTAACGAAAATTTAGTTACCTTCAGATAGTAATTGTAGTATTTTTCTCTAATCCAGACCAACAATTTCTTTGGCCTCAACAAAATAGCATCCGAATGCATCTGAAATACCCACCTCTAGTGTGTTTCAACCTTCCATGTATTGGCTGATAAACATGAAGATAAAAAAAATTAAAAATTAAAAAGTAAAGCTCTATTTGGTTTGCTCATGTTGATAGTTTCAAAAAGAAAGCTTGCAATTTGAAATAGAGATAGACCAATAACAATGCATTTTTCTTTCTTCAGTCATATATTGCAAACAAAGTAATTGGAAAGAGAGTAGTTGGTTTTTCTCTTTTTCTTTTCAGTAGTCTAAGACCCTGACAAACTATTTTGGATTTCTAAAAGCTTGCTGTCTATGAACTTAGTCGTCTTGTTTGTTTGTAGGTTGAAGGTGCCTGCAGGGAGGGCAACAGGGGTCCTAGTATCTGGGATGCTTTTACACACACTAAAGGTACATTCTACTCATCAAGCTTATGACAGTCTCTTCCAGGGACCAGCATATAGCTTGATGCTATCAAATCTTTTGTTGATATTTTTATACATTTTTTTTGTATTGTTTGTTTTTTTTTCTCTTTTTGTTTTTTTTATTATTATTTTGGTTATGGAACTTACATGTATGTCTTGATAGGCAAGATCATTGATGGTAGCAATGGTGACATTGCTGTGGATCAATATCACCGGTATAAGGTTAGTAATAACCAATTTAGCCATGACCACATCACTTCTTTTCTTTTTGGTCTTTTGCCATGATGCCGTCTTCCAGTGCAGTTAGAATGGCAAGGCATTTACTATTTTTCTGTGTCTTCTTTTTTCACTATTATGTTGAATCTGAAGGACGGAGACCAGTGTAGTCCCTTCGTGTGAGCCTATGTGTTACTAGGCCTTTTGGTTTAAATAGTTAAAAAAAAGACATGATTAGATTCTTTACGGTTGTCAATTCCTCCATTTTGATCATATAGTTAGTTTAGTTTAAGGCTGGAATTTCAGTTCATGACATCTACTTAACATGCATCACAAACTATTTAATGCTACACAGGAGGATGTTGATCTCATTGCCAAGTTGGGATTTGCTGCTTATCGGTTTTCCATATCATGGTCTCGAATCTTTCCTGGTATGTGCCCTAATACCTTAGTGCGGTTCTTGCTAATGGTAACCGGAGTTTGAACATTAAATTCTTATTCTGTATCTTTTTGTACTATTAATTTATTACTATATTTTCCTTTCTAGAATAGCTGCAATCTAATAATTGGACATTTCCTGACATCTTTTTATATGAAACATACTGTTATTAAAAGAGTATGCCTAGTGTCCACTGAATTTGATAGCCATCTTCTAGTCTACATCTCAAAATAGCATCAAACAACAAAAAGGTAAAACTAAAAACGGGTTAACCCGCAGCAGCACTCCAATTATAAATAGCCTGGACTGAACTTCTGCATTCTGAGGAAACAGATGCCCATAGAGCTGCCCAAAATTGAACCCTTCTCCACAAAAACTTCGGCTCTTATATTACTTCCTAAAACTTGTAGCTAGATCCAATACACAATCCAATAGATTTTAACTTCCAATCTAACCGCACAAAACCCTTTTTCCACAGAGCTAATGCAACTTGACATTGTAAATACAAATGGTTCATGCACTCAGTTCCATCTTTACACATTAAACACCCATGAAGGCCATCAGGTAAAAGGCAAATAGCAGGTCTTCTCCTCTGAACAATCTCAAGTACTGATGTTTCCATGAACAAGATCCAAGCTAACACCCTTATGGTGAGAGGAACTTTAGCTTTCCATGCTACAGAGGAGAAGTCAGGAAGTTTAGTGTGGATAGGTCAAGTCAAAGGCTCAGGGTTAGGAGCAATTAAAATTCTGATTGAAAAACAAGTCTAAACTGGAGTTACCTAAATGCAATGAGTTGAAAGGTTCTCCATCGCATGCCTCACTAATGTGATCATAAAGAATAATACTCCTGCCAAGATGATAAAGATACTTCTTGATCTTTCAAGTCCCCTCTAAATCCATAGTCCTAACTCAATGGAAGACTAGATGAATTAGTACACACCCTAGCAATGGAAAAGTGATGGTAATGTGTTTATCTATCTAGAGGTGGAAATGAATGACTTCTCTTGACACACATTGCTAAAATCAAATATAGCAGAAGCTATTTGAGTGACATAAAATTTATCTACACTAAGTTTTAGAGATTGTGAGAAATAACATAGACTCTACCAATTTGTATTTTGAGAGTGCTGCATGGAAATGTTACTGATTATTTCTTCAGCATAATGGTGAAACTTATCATCCAAATGGATGTGATCCTTCAGCAATTTACAACTTCCATCGACTTTTCTACCGAAATTTGATGATTGGTTCTTTACAGAAGACTACTTCATAGTTGCTGCAAATCTTGTCAGAGTTGCAAAAAGAATTGAAACATATTGAGATTACATTATTACAGTGTAGATATTCTAAGCAGAAATCCCTAAAGACTAATTTCAATTCATTATAGCAGCTGGGCATTTTCCATGTTTCTCTTAGGCTTAGCTTAACATGATGACAGTATAATTTCTTACGTTTCTGTTTGCAGATGGTCTAGGAACCACTGTCAATGAAGATGGGATTGCTTACTACAACAATATCATTAATGCTCTCCTGGAAAAAGGTGTGAAGTTATTTATCTGAGTTCTTTCTACTTGCGTCAGTGTATTAAACTATTTATTCTTGCAGGCATCCAACCTTATGTAACACTGTACCATTGGGATCTACCATTGTACCTTCATGAAAGTATGGGAGGGTGGTTAAACAAGCAGATTGTGTAAGTATACATCGTCAATAATTAAAGTTATTTGCACTTTCAGTAAATATTATAGTTGTGAAGAAGAATAATTTGCTCCATTTAACTTGTCAATATCCTCAAGCTTATAGACAGTTTGAAGCATTATCACCTCCTTTTTGTGTATAGCAAGTAGCTACAGTGTCTTATTCAGTTCATGGTTAAACATTTATATCTATATAGTGCATGGCTAAATACTTTATAGAGCTAAAGAATATGAAAGGATGCTAGAAACACAAATTAATTTTCCTGGCTCTAATAAGGTGACTTAGAATCTCAATTCAAGTTTTGGAGACTATAGGCAATGAAATTAGCATTATCTGGAGGACAAATGTTTCTTTTGTTTGCTTTTGATATCTATTAAAGAAGAACTTTCCTCATTCTAGACACATTTTGAGTTGAATATTGAACAGGAAAGCTAAAAACCATTTATTCGCATTTTCTGAAAATGCAGAAAATTCTTCTCAGTCTATGCGGACACCTGCTTCGCAAATTTTGGCGATAGAGTAAAGGATTGGATCACAATTAATGAGCCTCTTCAAACTTCTGTCAATGGTTATGGTTACGGGATATTTGCTCCTGGAAGACATGAACATGCATCTACAGAACCATATTTGGTTGCGCATCATCAACTGTTGGCCCATGCAGCTGCTGTTTCAATATACCGAAGCAAATATAAGGTATACTGTTCAATTACTTGTGTCTTGTCTCTTCTTTTTGGTTTCTGGTGAGGCAGTTCTTAGTAATTATTGAACAACCCAAATTGATTGACTTACGTCCCTGGGTGAAAATGATGAATCGAGATCACTGAAGATTACAATTAAAGAACCATATGGTTCCTCCCACACAAAAGCAATCTCTTCTCTCAGGCCAACCTGTAAGTGATGTGTTGTTGCTCCATAAGTTGTGTGTATTGTGTGAACATGGTGACTCCCACATTGGTCTCGGATCTATCTGTCTATTTCCCCAACAAGTTGTGTCTATCTATTTCTCTGTCTATACCCAGGCCCTTTTTTGGGATCACAGGCTCCACCAGATGATTATTTACCCAAAACATCGTTACTCTATAACATAACAAGCTAACTGAAACACAGAGAGATAAAGTATAAATATAAACAGATACCAACTGAATCCCGCGAAAAGCTCCGGTTCAGTTGCTACTATAAGGAATTGCAAGGAGCACAATTAGTGTCCAGTCCATGTTGGGAATGATGCCAAGGTTGGTAGCTATATCACCGGGTCGAAACAGAAGATATCAGAGTCATCAACTATGTACTAACATGCAGGTTTGTGAAGATTGCTACACGTTGATACTGAAAGGTTCCCACGGATCTGGAAGTGAGTTTGATAGTGACACTGGGCTTTTAAGGGTGTCTTATGAGTTGTGCAAACATGTGTTGAGTCCCACTGCTGTTATCTAAACTGAAACCATGTAAATTAATACCAAGAGGCTCTAACTAGTGAGCAGTGACTGGTTTGGGATACCCTGTGTTCCTATATTTTCTAGTTAATGTTAATTTAGGAATCATTTTGTCAATTAGATTTATATTTGTTCCAAGTCTTGCTACTATATGTGCCCTTTCAGGACAAGCAAGGTGGACAAATAGGCATAGCAGTGGACTGTGAATGGGCAGAGGCCAATTCAGATAAAACTGAAGACAAAATTGCTGCAGCAAGGCGCTTAGATTTTCAGCTTGGATGGTATTTACTTCTTCTCTAATTATGATAAGATATATAACTAATATTATCTTATTATATTGTTTTGAATCTACCGAAAATTGCCGGTGACCTGTGGCTTGTTAGTTATCTGGCCTAACTAACACCATGTAGGTCATTGGCTCAAACCTCACTGGCATCTGGGATGGGTGGATCAGGTGGCATAAAATCTAAAGAAAAATGTTTTACTCTATTTAACTACTAAAGTACAGAATATTGTTTATTTTGGTATCTCTCTCTCTCTCTCTCTCTCTCTCTCTCTCACATGTTTTTATGTTTTTATGTTTACTTATATGAACACACTCTGATGAAGCACTTGAATGAGCTTCATTCGTCCTGCATTGGTGCGCTGAACAGCTTCAAAGTTGGGGCAAGTTATTTTATCAACAATATATTTTGTCAACTATATTACGACCATGATAATGTATTACTCGAGGATATAGGTGGCCATCATAAATGATAAGAGAATATTTATAGTTCTAAGACATATTCATCATTTGTCATGCATTATACTGCTAGTACCATCTATCTCAGATCCCCACAGATTGTAAATCAATTGTAATCAGTCTTGCTGCCTTCTGGTATGACGGAAATCTTATTTAATTGAATCTACATTGTATTAGATCCGAAGTATGAAAACTTTCTTAAAAATACAAAACCTGAGTAGCATTTCTTAAGGGAGAGTAATTGTATTGCACTGGGTTTTTCTTGACAGTCTTCTTTCAGTTCAGCTCCCAGTGCCAACTCAGGCAGTTGGTTAGATGAATTTAAATCATTTTCTCTCCCGTTCTATTGTTTAGAGCCCACCTCAACTCTTTCCGAAAGCAGGTACTTAGATCCAATATATTCTGGAGAATATCCCAAAGTTATGCGTGAACGACTTGGAGATCGGCTTCCCATATTTTCAAAGGAAGATAAGGATTTGCTCAAGAACTCATTGGACTTTGTTGGTCTAAATCACTATACATCAAGATTTATTGCTCATGTAAAAGACAGCCCTGAGGAGGGTGATTTTTATAAAGCGCAAGAGATGGAGAGGATTGGTGATTTCTCTAACTACTCCATTAATTTTCATAAAAAAACGCTCTTGCTATCTTTATCTAAATGTTGTCTTATTATCATCAGATAAATGGGAAGGAGGTGAGATTATTGGTGAGAAGGTATGAACTCATTCATCTTCAGACATCACAATTTTTGTGAGCACATATTCGTCGTATACTCTTATACCTTGTCCAGTCCACTGAACGGTTCTGCTTGGCAGGCAGCATCAGAATGGCTTTATGTTGTTCCATGGGGCATCCATAAGGTCTTGAATTACATAGCACAGAGATACAATAGTCCACCAATATATATTACTGAGAATGGTATGAATTACTGAGAATATTATTATTCCATTGAAATATGATTTTTCATCCAGTGGGTAGGTTCATTAACGGTCACTCCCTAAACAAAAAAACAACACAAAAATTAACTTTGGGTAATGATAACAAACTGATCCTTTCCTTTTTTCTGAAACCTACTACAGGTATGGATGACGAGGATGATGATTCCTCCCCACTTAATGAAATGCTAGATGACAAACTGAGAGTCAGTTATTTTAAGAGATACCTTGCAGCGGTCAGCGATGCAATGAGGTAGCTCGACTGCATTTTCATTGATTTTCCATGTGAATTAGTAATAGATCATTCTTGTCATGTTACTCATGTGCTATCTGAAGACTGGTAGGACGAGGCATGAATTTTACAATGAATTTTACAATATTGGCTTAAACCCCTTAGAATAGATGTTCCCAGGGTTCCATTATTTGCCGAGGACGGTCAAATTAAATGACATTAAAGGAAGGTAGATTTGTAACTGGAAAGTCCCCTCCCTTTAGGGTGTGCAAAAATTAAGAACTCCAATCATCACCATTTTTAAAAATGGGCATGAATCTCTTTGCAAATTCAGTAGTTAACTACTTGGGGCAAGGATGAAAATGGAGAAGACGGACGGCTTCTGCCCTCATATATATTATGTGTGATAGCTGTTCACCTTTTTTCTTATGGGCAGGGATGGAGCAGATGTGAGGGGATACTTTGCATGGTCGTTACTGGATAACTTTGAGTGGGCACAAGGCTATACCAAGCGCTTTGGTTTGGTTTACATTGACTACAAGAATGGGCTCTCCCGGCACCCGAAATCTTCTGCGTACTGGTTCTCGCGGTTCTTGAAAAATGGTGAAGGGAGAGATGGGAAGGATGATTAATCCTTCACGCAAATTTGCTTGTTACAGTCATTGATTTTATGCCAGTAAGGGACCTCGATAATTTGTTTCATGCCAGCAAAGTTTTATTAAACCCCTCAAATTTAATTGTTCAAATGATTCGGGAACTAATTTCATATGTACTGTAAGTGCACGTTGTTATAAGGGATTGTTTAACCCGGGCTTAAATTCTAAGATAGTCCAACACTACTCAAACCAAGCTTATCATGACTAGAATAACATCACCAAATCAACTTACAAAACCAGCAAAGCTATAAACACAGATTCAACCAACAATTGCGGACGGGTAAGATTCAGCCAACAATTAAAGGGTAAGATTCAGCCAACAACTTGTGATTGGCTCTTTAGCATTTTAAGCCATCCAACTCACAGATTGGCTCTTTAGCATTTTGTTCAAGTAAACGACGATTTCCCAGAGCTGCTGCCTTCTTGTTTTGGAGCCTCAGAGGAGTCAATGTCTAGCGATTTCGAAAGAGACCCATCTTTTGATACTTCTTCAAGAGCCTCACTGAAGTTGTTATCTTGCAATTGACAAAGAACAGAAGGCTTTCTCTCGATAATCCCAATTGGTTGAAGACGGCAATGTGGCAGCGGAAGGAAGCGCCGGTGCTGTGATGACGGGCTAAAGGCGGCGACGGTGCTGCGATGACAGGTTGAAGGCGACCCAGAAGGCGATGATGAGAATTCTGGTGTATGTTCGACGTGAAAAGGGAGGTTTGTACAAACCCATCAGTTTTGGTGTCTATGATAGAAAGTGTTGGAGGGATACATGGACTCTATAGTCCATATTGAGGGGGGTGAATTCAATTGAGATTTTTTAGACTTTAAAAGTCTATGGATATTTAATTAAGATTTTAAAAAGTGTCTCTAAATCTTGAGGTATTCAATTAAAATTTTAAAATATCCATTAAAATCGGCTGGTATTTAAAACTCCGTAGATTCTCACGGATTTCATTAGTTGTTGGATTTTGATGGATTCTAAAGGGCTAGGTATAAATACAAAACTCATTCTGAAATCTGGCCACCTCCCTCAAGATTTTGATAGACTCTCTCTAACGAGGCTGGTGAGGTTCTGAGCTATGGAGTAACAAGGACCGAGAGTGCAGCTGAAAACCCTGCAGCAGTGGCGGCGCCTCCACCCAAAACGAAGCAACCGGACACCGTGAGTCTCGAGGCCAATCAATCATACTTCTTGTGCAACCAGTTGGGAGGTATCAACCTTGCTCTTTCACTATCTGCTTTCTTTGTATTTGAATCCCTACTCATAGATCGTGCTGGGGTTCTTTCCGGTATTGTCGCTTTTCTTTTAGAAATATATTGTCGAAAACTTTGTGGGCATGGTTAATCTTAACCGATTTTGTGATATTGATTGTGTAGTTACTAGAAACTTTGATTTGGGTGTATGGGTTATATGAGACTATGACCAATTTGTGATTTTGTATATCGTTGTTGTGTTTACTTGCAATGAAAATTTGTAGGCTGGGGTATAGAGTAACGAAGCAGTTTAGTAATTTGATCAAGAGACAAAGCAGAGGTCTCTTGTCTTCCAGGTGTGTGTTGGTTGTGTTTTTTTGGTAATGCAAGTAATTGTTCCATGAGTAAGACCGTCTTCAACAACCATATATAGATGTCTACTAGATAAGAGAACAAATAAGGAAAATGTTCTGGCCTTGTTCTAATTATTTGATCTGAAAATGTTATGCGCCTTATGCCATTTGATCTAGTTTACTTTGGATGTGCTTTATACCATTTGTCTCATATTGTG
>NW_004443394.1:37856-64630 GCF_000184155.1 Fragaria vesca subsp. vesca
AAGCATCAGCCACCCGCATCAGCAAATGACACATGTGCTCCTGGAATTCCTTCACTCCAAAAGCCAACAAAGAGCATTGCAACAATTGACAATTTCTGATGATATATGACCTTTGGTAGCTAAACCAGAATAATGAAATTTTGTTATTTCAAAGTTCAGATTCCCATTTTTTATTTGTAAACGCCTGTTACTCTGTTAAACTTGAATTGAAAAGATTTTGAAAAGTTGTGGAATATGTGACAAATATCAGATCTTTGGATAGTTGTAATTTCATGTGGTCAATTTTATATGCTACCTGATGTTTGTAATTGCATTCACTATATTTTCAAAATGATACAGAAACTCTATCAAAATCAATGAAATGCGGATACAATGAATAATAACTAACCATTTGATCCTAATTTCTAGTATTTGATATTAGAAATGCTTTGATATGATACAGTTCTCTTTCGTTGGATGCCATTGTATGATAGCATTTTGTTTCAAGTCTAATCTATTAATGTTTGCGTTTGATTAATTTTTTTGTTTTTACTTTATTGCAATTAGAACAATCTGTGGACTTTAAAAAGTCTAAAGAAATATAGATAAATCAATCTAACAGAATAGAATGAAAAGAATCTATAGAGTTAGCAGAATCTATGGATTATTAAAAATCAGCTAAAATCTTTTAAAATCTGGATTGAATACACCCCTTTTAGTCCGTGGTTGTTTCCGAACATAAGATGTGGGCTTATAGTCCAATCCCTACTAGCCTCATGTAACAAACATACAATAATAGTGTAATATGGGCAAACACCAAATAGCAGATTTTGTGGTTTGATTACTGACCCAGTGACCCTACTATAAAATGGTAAGTTGATCCTTAATTTGATTAAGGTGCGCTACACCCTGACCTATTCTCATACTTTAAATAGATAAAACGACGGGGATGTCTTGTTGAGCCACGTCATGTAATCTAGAGCTCCAAATGGGTTATATTTGGTAAGCAGAACTGACAATGCGGGAAGAACCGGAAACCGGGTCATGGTGCCCAACTACGCCTAACCTAAAACGCACAAAAGGTGTTGGACTGTCGGTCAATTAAAACAGCAAAACTGTAGTCATGAAAGTCGAAATCTGCTAGAAGAGTGTTTTGGATGATACATCTCCACATGTATTGTACTCAAACTTGTGAAACCATTTTTACGTATCTCTCCTTCAGTAAAGAACTGCTGCATCCACTAACACAAGCAGCATGAAATTTAAACCAGAGAACAGAGCCACAATCAACACAGAGATACAGCTTTTTCTTAATATAGAAATAAGTATGACATAATAAGCAGAGCAGATAGTTAAAGTAATATGACAATTGAAATTTCACTAAAAATAATAAATAAATAAATGACATGCAGTACAGATTAAGAAATAAAATCTCTTTCACCGAAAAATAAGAACAATCTTTCACCAGAAAATAATACTAATCCCAGTTAACAGTTTGATTCCACACCTAACCAGATATCTTAAAGATTTTCCATGGGTGTGAAGGGGATAGTTTTGGGTCTGACAACCCAATACCCAATAAAGACAGAAGCACATAATGAGATTACAGATAGCAAAAGGGCAAAAACACTAGCAGCACTGACTGAACTTCCTTGTCTCACCTTTGTTAGCATTGAGGTTTTCAAAGATATATCCAAGGGAACCCAGTCACAGCTAACAGAATAGTGTCCAGACCCATGCCATGGTTTTCCATCAACAGGATACCAGAATGCAACTGACATCTTACTTGATCCACCAATTGTGAATTGAGCATCCTGCACAAACCAAGTATTACTGATTTTAGACTTCTAAAAAGTCTATATTTCTCTTGAAGTCGTACATATAACAGATTCCCCTTACAAGATGATTCTTCAAGTCATATTGCGCCATTAATGAACTCTTATTTATTTGACAGAAGAATATATAAGTTCAATATTTACTTGCAATATGTGTATAAGGGCTCAATCTAGAGAAGACTCACTCACATTTGAAATTTGCGGCATTTCCAGCCACCATGCAATTTAATCAATGCACAAAAGTAGGGGGACAACAGTAATCTCTGAGATGCCATTGAACATAAACAAAAAATCAATTTTGGTATCTCAAAATTTGGAGGCTGACCTGCTGGAGGCGATCCATAGTTCTCAAAGGCCTAGAGAATTCAAAATAAAATGTACCCTTCTGACCATCTGATGCATAAGGACTATCTTCTTCCACAAAACCTGTCATGGTAACAATAGAAGATGTAAAATTGAGGGGGCAAACAGTTATTTGGGGAAGGAGAAACTTAATCTAACGCACGCTCAAGACATAAATAGGGAATAGGGTATATAGCTTCTACAATGGTGACCCTGAACATGAGCCAACAAGTTTAAGCCATAAAAGCGCTTATTTGAAGTTGACACAGGTTATCCTCAAAGTTGGAAAATAATATATGAAGTTATGAACACTAGAGTCATGACACCATATATCTATGATTGATAACTATATCTCCATGATTGATAACTACCTGAGTGAACATTCAAGCTACTGTGCCACCAAGCGCCTTTCCAATCATTTTGCGCACTAGAATCATTTGCTGACAATTCAAACAGATAAATTAATTCGATCCCCTGAAAATTATGAACAAAAAAAAAAGGAAGCAAAATATAGATTGAAGGACTTTTCCTTTTCTTTTTCTGAGTGAGAAGGAACTAAAACAGTAATATTTACGGTTAGCAAGTTTTCTAATGGAGATAAGATGGGCAACATTATTAGATTATATCATGTGCAGTTAGAAGCTTCCGCAACAGAAATGAAGCATAACAGAAATCATTCAATACATAAGATAATAGCCAGCTAGATGAACCAGAGATATTTTTAACACAGAACTATTTAGGAGGATCGTGAAATTTGACATCAGAGTATTACAGAATAAGTATAATGCTGGCTTCATGAATTGCAATCTCTCTGTAGTTGCTCTCTGCAGCACTTGTAGCACCTCATTTTACACTATCTTATATTGTAAAGCTAGTCCCTTTTTCTAATATACAGACTAGCCTTTTCTTAATAGTGTTGGGAATACCTGAAGAGCTAATTCCATCTAGGTATCTACAGTGTGGGTTCCAAGCATAAAGATCAACCAAATGACCAAACCTGCTAAAAGGAAATAGTAAGCAAATACGAAAAAAGGACAGTATTCAAATTAAATCAGAGTCCATTTGCCAAAAATGTAGATCATTAGTATAAAACTCCATAAAAGAGATTGCACTGCTGCACCTGTCACCTCCATTTCCATCCCTGTTGTCCATTGGGTTGCCACCATAGAGACGTCCAGGAATTGCATTTCCAATAGAGAAGTGCATAATGTCAACTTCATGGGTTTTGCAAGTCTTGTTTGTGCAAGAGTCAACTCCTTCCTTACAGCCGCCCATCTAGCAATACAAAATCCCTTTTGGTTTGAGGATCCGGATATATGAAGCAATACAAAATAAGAAAAATACTTTGTACAAGTATATAGAAAAATGAAAAGAACAAATCCATAGTTGGACAGGGCAGTGAAGAAACTTACATTATGATAAGTTGCAGCTTCACCAATTTGAAACATGAGGGCAACAGATGGGCATTTGTTATTCTCACTAAGTAAGAAAATAGAAAAAGAGGTAAAATGAATTATAATTAAACAAAAACTAATGTTCATGTTAGCAGTAACAACGATAATCATTGTCAAAGATAACTGTAAACATGTGCAAAAATAATGATACGAATGAGTGACGAGCTAATGAAACAAAGATAGCAATTCAGTTTCCACTAAACGTCACATACCCTTTTGAGTAAGCGTAATCCCCATCAACTTGAACCATAAAGAAGACATCACGGCCATCATGCAAAGCCTGTAGACTAACAAGGTCAAAATAGACAAACAAGAAAACAGAGTCCAAGGTTTGGTTTGGTTTAAATCGAAGGTTACCTTGAGGGTCATCTTTCCAGCTGCGTATTCGTTTTCAGCATCTGGATCAAGAGCAGGGAGAAGAGAGAACTCGGACCCATCCATGTCCTTCCAATCGTCGGCGTGACCGTCGAGGGTGATAAGGCCGGGCCCAAACTGGGCCTGGATTCGGATGCCTGAGTCGGACTCGCAGCTCCATTCACCCGACTCTTCGTGCGAGTTGACCCGCCGTAGCAGAGGCACAAAAAGTACTAGTAGCAATAGCCATAGTCGAAGCATTGTGTACAGGATTTTCGATTTGATGCTTCTGCATTCCGTGAATATTAGTATTCGAGCTTGACTGAAATACCATTTTTCTAATGACGCGACTTTACTTTGTTAATTTACTTTTGGATCTTTAGCCAGTCGCCCCGTCGCGGTCATTTTTACAACAAATCTAGAATTTTCAAAGGAACAAAATAAAAAAGGTAAAGCGGGTGGGGTGATGGGCTTAAAAAACTAAAAAATAATATTTCTTTTAATCAGTTAAACAATTTAAATAATATTGTGAGTCGCACTCACAAGTCACGACCTCTCACTTATAAAAGGGAGACTTATATCATTAGACCAAATGATACTTGAAAGCTAAAAACTAATATTTATCTACTCATAAAACTCATGTTTTCTTATTTTAAATTTATAAATAGTACTTATATCTTCATATTTAACTGAAAAGTTGACGAAAGTAGCAAACTATCAAGCTAACAAATTGTTTCACTCTGATTTCGTTAGAGCCGAGAATACCAAACCAAGGGTTACAAAGTAGGACGACATACTCCGTGTGGCGCATCGCGGTTTGATCGTCGGGCAGAATCTTGTGTAGTTTCGGCTATGTGGAGGTAGCTTCGAATTGTGTATGTGTAGAGTCGACGGCAGCTTGGTGTTCGTTGGATCTTTTTTGGTGCAACGACAGTTGTAGTTTGTTGGGTTTAGATCGGGAACTTTTAATCAATTGCTTCAAATTCAAGTTTTTCAGATCAGCAATGGAAGCTTCTCTGTTGGGATCTAGGTCGCCCTTGACGTTCGGATGTTCTTCTGTTCTCTTCAGGGTCGTCTTTTTTGGGTTAACGGCACCGGCGTTTGAGGTTTGTGTAGCAGCGTCAATGTCTACATGGATCTTGGGGACAAAAGGCTTCCAATTTAGACCGGTGACAAGTGACTCCTCTGGCAGCACGGCATCGATTGGGTCTAGACAAGAGAGAGGACGAGAAGGTTGGGCTTTTGGGCCTCTGGGCTGGGCTTTTGGGCATTTCCTCCTCATCCATTTCTCTCTCTTATAGGCTAAGTTTGTGTTGTGTTTTTGTGGGAGTGACCCCTCTAGCTTATATTGTTTCTAGATCGAAACTATTTACTAGTTTGTTTGGTGGAAACATACACCATTAGGTCTTAGGCGTCAAACTTGTCAGAATAGGTTGTCCACTTTTTTTTGACATAATTTTTTTTATTTCCCTTTCAGCTTTCTAATTGTAGTTGCATAATGAGCTAGTTTTGAGCTTGTATCATAGCTTGCTCCTGTATGACCTAGCAATATTTGATCATATTGTTTTTATGCCAGTGGAATATATATCCTAAATTTCAAAAACAAAAAAAAAATAGCAAACTATCAAATAGAACATAACTTGGGTTACCAAAGTGTCATATTCTAAACACTAGGTACGTACCAAACTGTTCAACAGACCATACCTTCGAGCAAATGCACCCCAAGAGTAAAAAGGCAGAGGCAAAGGAAGAGTATAGCCTCCCAACTTTGCCGATCACAATTTGATGCAACAATGCCTCTAATAATGGTCAATAAGGGCACATTTACTTACCATGAATGAAATTAAGAAGTGATGAAATGATTCCGGCATAAGAGAATTTTTACGTTTACTTACACATGATGGAATCAGAAATAGTTTGTATTAGTATATTGGTTATTCCTATTCATCACAAGCTTTCTTAAGTGCATTAGGACAAGGTAAAAAGATTCGAACTCAACCTGATTGAAGTTATATATGCATGATCAAAGGTATGGGGTCTCTACAAGGTAATGGATTTGATGTCATATCTATGGTAAGTTAACCTCTCTCTATTACATTTGATGAATTCAGTTAAGGAAATTTAGTAAATACTTTTATTTGCAAAATTTCCATATCTGAGATATTGATGGGTATTAAAAGGATATATTGATTGCATAAATTCATATGTTTCAATGTCATTGTTAAGATGATTAAGTTGAGTTGTGAAATAGTATTTCATAAGTGCTTAATCATAGTGAGGTGATATGCAAAGATGTTAGGGTGTTGCTATTAACACATTAACACACATTTTTTTTGCTATTAACACACCCCATGTATGATGAGAGACAATCATGAACTGAATTCAAGTGACAAGTTTGTAAATAAAATTGAAATGTGTGAATAGAAAAATAGATATGGTGTGTTAATAGCAAAAAATGGTGTGTTAATAGTAAAAAGAGGTGTGTTAATAGCATCACCCAAGATGTTAATGTGGAATATTTGATTGCAGGTTTAAAGCAAGGATCAATTTAATGTTTTGGAAAGTGCAAAATGATGGTTGGCTAATTGCGTGATTTTCAAAATGCAAGTTGATCATATCATTAACTGCATTAGTTGAGGGGAGAATTTCATTCTCTATAAATAACTACTACTGAAGATTGAGAGAACCCTGAGAGAACCAAGCTTTTTGTGATTTGAGAAAAGACTTTCTTGGTTCTGTCTCTGAGTTGATAATATAGTTCATGCTGAAGTTGCAAAGTGCTAGTGTGTGTTTCAAGTAGACGAAGTCTCTCTTTCTTACTTGCATTCAGGTTGCATTTGAGATTGATGAAGCAAAGCTCATTTGAGGAGTATAGATTTGAGAAAGAGAGCAACTGATTGTGTTGAAGAACCAAGTGGCCTGGTTGTGTTGAAGAACCAATGAATTTGGTTTAGTGATAGAACAAGAAGTTAGAACTAGTAGTGTTGTAGTATCAATTATTAGAGATCAGTTTCTCTTGTGTAGAGTTACATGAATCTATTCTCTTGTGTAGATATTAAGCTTTAAACAGAAGTGAGGTTAATTGTATAAGAGCATCTATAACAGCTCTTGTATTAATTCTCTATTATAAAGAAGGAAATCACAAAATCTCTATAAAAAACAAGAGCTCAATTCAACTCCACAACTCTTTATTCTATTATGCAAAATTAAATGGTTTTCTATATAATTTGATGAATCTATATGAATATTATATATTTATTTCAATCATATCCCAATTCTCATGTTAAATGTTTTAATATTATGAAGTTTTTTCTCTTTTGATGAGAGATAATGAATTCTATAAGACAAAGCAATAAATTTTAGAGATTTCTTCATGAATATACAAATTTTGAGAATTCTATAGATATAGAAGATCTCATTCTCTCTCTTCATACTTTCTAGATTATAGAAGATGGTTTACATGAGCCATCAGAGCTAAAAGAAGGTGTTTTTCCTTAAAATAAATTTAATTATAGTTTTACAAGAGTTGTTGGAGATGCTCTAATAGTTGTGTTAAGAACTACAGTAAAACCTCTATAAATTATAGTCACCTTTTGAACATTTTATTTGGTTGAAGGCCACCCGATATTTTATGTATACATAGGTCCACTTTACCAACTTCAATTCTGTTTTATTGACCACATTACCCTTGTTCTTTGCAAATCCGATTAGTCCATCTCTCTCTCTCTCTCTCTCTCTCTCTCTCTCTCTCTCTCTCTCTCTCTCTCTCTCTCTCTCTCTCTTCTTCTTCTTCTTCTTCTTCCACGATCTGACCTGCTCTCAATGCCGACGACCAACTCGACGATGCACTTCTCGCCGGTCGGCTCATCCTCAAGACAAGTCGGCGATCGTTTCGTTCTCGTCGTTCCCGATGCTAGCGCCGCCAAAACCTGATGGCTCGTTGGCTCCGTTGCATTCTCTGTTCATCGCCGCACTCTCCGTCACTTTGCTTCCTGGGCTTCTCTCCATTAGATCTCACCCACTGGTCGGATTTATGGTACAGTTTTCTTATACGCTAGGTTTTCTATTCAGATATGCTCGCTTCTTATCGTTTCGTGTTTTCGATCCAAATTTGTGATAAGCTACCTGTTCGTATGCTTATATGAGACTATGAGGGAATAGAATCGTGTCACACCCTAAACCCGGTGTCGGAGGTTTCCAAGCACTTAATTAACACCGAATCTGAGGCATGAGCAAGAAAAGTAAAAGAAAAAAAAAGAAAAAAACTCAAATAGTTTTACAGAAATCGTCGAAAACAAAATGTTTATAATAACAAAATTAAATTAAGAAGTCAAAACATGTCTTGCGATCTATCTCACTTCTAATGTCAAGACCCACCCCGAATTTCATCCTGAAACTCGAAGTAAGTCCTGCGGGACCACCTCCAAGGAAAATTTACCGAAAAATTTACCGAAAAATTCGGCATAACCTCCCTTGAAAATGGACAACCCTAACCTGAAAAATTCAAACCACACTCCTATAACGACACATCCAACCTCAACTCCTGGAGCCACCCGCTCCCCAATATACAACCACCACAACAATATAATAAAAACATCTTCTAATCCATCACATAAATATCCAATTAGAAATAACAAACTTCAACCTTCAAATATTCCAAATTTAAAATCCAAGAAAAGACTTAGCACACAACCGAGCTAATATACATTATCCTCTAGGTAATTAGAGCCGCTAAAACTAGAGGAAGCAAGAAAATATGTTGGTAGGTTAACAGGTAACCTACTGATGAAAGGTGGTGGAGAAATGGGTGACTATGCCTCGCCTCCTACTAGATCCAACCCGCACTCTGCAGACTGGACATTTTAAGACGAAGGGCCTAGGGGAAAACATTTGAAACCGTGAAAATGAGTGGACAAAAATAAATTAATAAGTGAATATTTATGCATTCCCACTTTAATTTCCAAAGAAAAATATGCTGCATGCGACAACTCAAAGCAACCTATTCATAACTGGCAAATACATGACTAGCTCCGGCCAGTCTCCAAAACTCAATAAAATACAGCCTCTCAGGCTAAACTATATATAAATATATATATATATATATATGTATTTACACTCGTCAGACTCCTTGTATGAATTCTATGAACAAAATAGAAAAATAGAAATTCATACAAGGCTACGACGCTTGCTTCAAACGCTCACGTCGCGCCATAATGAAATTTTTCCTCATTATGACCGAAGAGGACGGGTGTTTATACGTGTGGACTCCCTATATGAAAACCTATAAGAGCCAAATAAGAAAGTAGTTTTCATATAGGGCTATGACGCTTGTGTCTAACACTCACGTCACGCCATAATGGAATTTTACCTCATTATGACCGACTAAGCACATATGGCTAGCTAGCATTTATATACATACTATACTCATAACATCCAATATACATATCCACCGAAAATCTTATTTTCAGGAACTCTCCAAAGGAGGAAAATTGCCAAATATCCAAGAAAGCAATAAATCTCAGCAAAAGAATAAATGATCATCAATATAATGCATCACATGGTTTTAATTAAAACAAAAGTCCACTCACAAAATAGGCCCAAACCTGATGTCGCTCCGAGACCTCTTTTGCTCAAGCCTCCTCACGTCCTGTTCCAAATATATAATTAATTTCCCAACCAAAAATCCAAAACTTACACAAAATAGGCAAAATTAAATGTGAGCCTCAATCACACTCATCAATGCCTAACTTTGATACGGTCCACACCTCAACACTTAAACCAGCAGCCTTAACTACACCCTTCCACAGATTTTACGACTTAAATCCAACGGCCGGATTCTACCTTATTAATCCGCCACAATTACTAAACTTTAAAAATTCCCAAATCTATCTAAAACTCCTCCAAAAATTCCAAAATTCTCATCAATAACTCCCCTTAATATAACCAACTTAAAACCATGAAAATCCCCTAAACAGTGGCGGTGGCCGGAGGCCGACTCCGGCAACCTCCAATGCCTACCAAATTTCGATAACATTTTCCTCTCAACTCCCTCTACAACTTTCCTAACTAGCACAAACACAAATTCCAAGCCTAGATAGGGTAATCGAACAAAAACATCAAATGAGCCCTAGAATTTTCAACTCCATACTTCTCCTTACCTAGCTCAAGAGAGGGTGAGACCTTTTGAGGGATTGATGCATGGGAGGAGAGCTTCCTATTGAGTCAAGTAGCTCCGACTATGGCGGCTGGAGGAGAGAGTTCCGATGAGAGGACCACCACGGCTCCTTGCAGTGATAACTTGCAGACGCCAACGGGAGAGGGGCAGTCACCAACCCAGGACTGGAGAGGGAAGGACAGCGGTCCAAAAGTGACCGGTACGGTGGCCGATCTCAGCCGGTCGACGGTGGCCGGAGGAGGAGAAAAACCGGCAGCGGGAGAGAGAGAGATAGCGTCGGGAGGAAGAGGAGAAGGGAGAAAGAAGAGAAATGGTTTGGGCCTCCCCAAACCGGTCCAACACCAATATAACCACACCAAAAATATAAATCCAACTCCAAAATAATACCCCACTAAAAATTACCTTTTACTAGCCAACAATTATCATTTTACCGTCGTCACATTTTTCTCCTACGAATAATTTTCCGAAATAATCGTCCCCTAAAACCCCTCTAGGGACCAATTAAATTATAACCTCATTGACGGAGACGGTAAAATTCTTATTAAATACCAAGCTAGTAATTAAGGTAAAACTTTAAGAGTCGAGATGTGACATCTAATCTTTCGTAACTCTTTTCTACTCTTGTACACGTCAACTAAGCATCACAGTTAGACTTCTCAAAAGCCGTGTCGTACCTCGTACACACCTGAACAAGAATCTATAAGGGTGAGCTTACGTTCAGTAGGGCCAAACCTCTTTAGGTTATTTTTAACTATGTCACAAAATCAAGTTATCAAGTATCAAACAATACGTTACATAAATAACAACAATTCGATATAAGAATGCTAATGAACTCCCACCACTCAATTATTACTAGCTAATTAGTCCATACATCAAAGACATGTGAGTCTACACGTCCCATATCAGGTATTTTACCAACCAGGGGGTGACTCGGTTGTGTTGAATATACAATCTAACAACCAATAATATCTCACCACATGTACCTCTTTTGTTAGTCGTCTTGTTATACTCATAGTCTTCCAAACTCAGAACCTGATAATATCGTTTTATCGATACCATCGAAGGGGCATGTTTTTCCCAAATTTGTGCACGTGTGGGCTACCATGGATCTTGGATATCCCATGAGGAAACTCAACTACACAAAATGTATCTTTCTTTTCTCTCAATCTAATTCTCATATCTCTATAATCAATAATCTCACTAATCTCACAATTCCTCATAATGCAATATATATGCCAATGAATACCAATACTCTTAATATAACATCCAATACATGCTTTTATCGATCGTTCATTTAAGTCAACGATATCAAATGCTATTATTGAAAACGATGACATTCAAGAATTAATCAATCAATGACACGCAATGCACCTATTTCAATTATAACTCTAATTATCGATTTAAAGAAAGGTTTCTTGAGAGGCCCTACCTGGAATCCGACATGGAATCCGAGCACTCGCTCCAACGTTAAGTAAAGTCTTTGTCCTTCTGCTTCTGAAATCCTGTGACTCTCATTCCATACTCTTACTCGAGTCAATGTGATCAAGTCCTTAAAATTGCTAAGGACAGCCAATTGCACCCAATTACATATTCCAAGTGAAAGTCCTTTCAAGTTTGAAGTCTGATTCATCCACCATCAAATATTACTTCAATTTCAAGTTTGAAGTATGATTCATCCACCAACAAATATTACTTCAAGTGTTCAATATAATAAATCCATTCCATCCTTAATCGATCAATCACTTCCCTCTTATATACTTTTCAATCTTTATCGTCCACAATCATCTCTTTGGTCTAAAGGCTTATCACCGCAGCCCATCTCTTGTTGTCAAACACAACTTAGCTAAATTGACAAATACCAGAACCATATGATCAAAAGTAATGAAACCCAGCTCCTCCATTCTCGTACTGCTCTCGAGCTCCCCGAGCAACCACATTAATCATCAATCACTCAACTCCTCCGTTTCTTAAATTCAAACATCTCAAAGCATCCACACACATTCATTGTACTTAATAAAGCCAGAAAGCCACCACAATAATCATCACCACCGCTGCCAACACAAACACAATAACCTTCAAACTCCAAAATCATACCCTTCATTTTCAATCAAAACTGAATATCGAAAACATAGACACACATCAATTAGCTGCAGCATTAAATCTGGAACTAGAAAACAAATTGAACACCTTCACCGCCGTCGTGCACAGTGGCACGCATGGCGGTCCCCCACTGCCTAAAACCCAATTTCCACAAAACTAACCAAACTAAATTTCAATTATACATAGAGGTAAAGCTTCATATCTTAACCAACTTTGGTACCTGTGTTGAAACTAGAAGCTCGGCGGATAGTTCCCAAAACACGGCCTGAAACCTAGAAACTTTTTCTCTTCGATTCTCTCTCATTAGAGCTCGTCTTGGACAACAACCACCATAGAGGCGTTCGCCAAGTCGAGGCGAAGCTATCACTACCACTCGTATTCGCCGATGTGGCTGGAATCAGAAAACCCGATTGGAAACACAATCACTTTCTCTCATAGTTTTTTCTCTCACCATATCTCCTCATTGAAAACGAAGACCACAGAGAGTCTAGGGACGACACGGCGAAGCTATTGACACCAGTTTTGCACCTAGAGATGGCCGGACGACAGAGGGAGCGATCGAGCTCCGCCGCTATCCGAGGCGACGTCGTGATCGGTTGGGTCGAGCTAATCCACTCCAATATATATATATATATATATATTAGTTTACAAATGGACTGCCTAGATTAAACGGTTCCTTAAAATCGAATAGTCCAGATCAAATCGCCTTTAATTTCTATTTTCAATTAATTTTTGGATAATATCATCTTCCAAAAAGGATTAAATTCAGTGTACTACCCTGAACTTTAGGTCACTCATCAGTTGTGTCCCCTCTTTTTTTGTTTTTTTTTTTATCACGTGTACCCTTAAACTCTTAAAATCCATCAAGCTGAGACAAAAATTCAAATTTCATCCGATTATGACATCAGCGTCCGACGTGGAAGAGACAAGAATGACCCACATTTCAGTCTCCAACCCTAACCAAGGGCAGATAAGTCATTCTCCCCAAAAATGAAAAATTAAAACCAAATACAAGATCAAAAACATCAAATCTGCTACTCATTATAATCGAATCCCACCTCTTCGGACTTTCATCATAATCGAATCCCACCTCTCCAACTATCATTTGAGAATACTGATGTGTTATGTGCGAGTAAAAATATGTACTGTTATCATCATCTGGTCTCCTTCTTCTGCAATTGAAATGAACAAAGCTAACGTTTCAGACCTTTAGTGGTTCTTCATCATCCTGTGACGCCGTAGCTCCGCCATGCCGTCGCCGGACAGAAGAAGGGAGAGAGAAAAGTTTACCCAAATTCAACATCGAATCCTGAGATCTTGTTACCATTAATTCAGCCCACAAGTCCTCAAATTCCCCAGTAAGTCATTTGCTTTTGATTGAATTTGATTCAATTAGATTAGTAACTGACTGGGTTTTCTGAAATCATTGTTTGTTATTGGGCCAATTACATAGAAGTCCACTTTCAGACATTTTATTCCATATAAGTCCACTCAAACATTTTTACTCACATAAGTCCACCTAAGCCTAAATAGGGTTTTATATTAGGTATAAAAGTTGAACAAAATTACAGACTGCCATCCAATAAAAAACATTAGATTCTCTCCTTTATATTTACAAGAATGCCACTAGTATAAAAAGTCAACAACCACTCTCATCTTGGAAAAGTCTCCGGTCGGCCTCCGGCGAGGTTTCCGACTGATCTCTGGCGAGATTTCCGGCCGACCTCCGGTGAGGTTTCCGACTGACCTCCGACGATGACAAAAATTACTACTACCAACTATAAAAGATACTACCACCAGTTACAAAAGCTACTACTACCGCCTACAAAAGTTACTACTGTGAGGTTTCTGACGAAACACAAAAACTACTACCACCAGCCACAAAAGCTACTACCACCAGCTACAAAAGCTACTACTGTGAGGTTTCTGACGAAACACAAAAACTACTACCACCAGCTACAAAAGCTACTACCACTGCCTACAAAAGCTACTACTACCGCTTACAAAAGCTACTACTGTGAGGTTTCTGACGAAACACACTAACTACTACCACCAGCTACAAAAGCTACTACCATCGCCTACAAAAGCTATTACTGTGAGGTTTCCGACGAAACACAAAAACTACTACCACCAGCCATAAAAGCTACTACCACCAGCTACAAAAGCTACTACCACCGCCTACAAAAGCTACTACTGTGAGGTTTCCGACTAACACAAAAAATACTACTACCAGCCACAAAAGATTCTAGTACCATCTACAAAAACTACTACCACCACCTGAAGCCAGATTACAAGTCGTCTGGCGGCCATCAGATCAGCACATGCCATGGCAGCAGCCTCTAGCTCATTGAAAGAATGACAGATAATCAAAGTGAGAAATTAGAAGAGGTTTACATTGATAGCTCAGATATGAGGGTTTGAGAGCTTTCCACGAACTTCATCAAGAACGACAACGACCTAAGGCAAAATCGACACATCCACGTCGGACCGACTGCGTCAAGGTCGAGATCGAGGCGTCGTCTTCGGCCGGCAGCGTCGTCATCGTCGTCGGAGAAGCAGATCGACGCCGGAGATATAGGCCTCGGAATCGGATTTGTAGACGAGGTTGAGGTATGATATCTAGTCGAGGTCGTCGTCGGCGAAACCGAAGATCCAGTCAAGGTCTTCATTGATGGAATTAGAGATCCAGCCAAGCTCCTCGACGATGGAATTGGAGAAGCAATTGAGGTTGAGCCGGCAGCGTCGTCGTCGATCCAGCGGCGTCCAGATCCAGGTGACGTTGTTGTCGTCTATCCGGCGACGTCGAGTCATCATCGCCGAGTCAGTGTTAGCCTGGACGCCACTATGGCCGGAGATTGCAGTAGCTCTGGCGGATTTGCATCTTCTTCGCGTTAGATTGAGACGCCGCCATGGCCGAAGATTTGAGCTCGGAGAAGAGAGGGAGGAGGAAGACAAAGAGCATGAGAGAGAGAGAGAGAGAGAGAGAGAGAGAATGAAGATTTCTTTTCTTTTGTTTTAACGGAGAGAGAAACTGATGTAAGGAAAGGAGGGTAGAATAGGAACATTATAAAAGTAAAGTAACATATCTGAGTTTAAAAGTGGACTTATATGGGTAAAAAAGTTAGGGTGGACTTGTGAAGGAAAAAATGTTGAAAACTGGACTTCTATGAAATTTTCTATTTGTTATTGAATGACAAACATGGAATCCATGTTTCACTTATTGTAGGCTGGAATCTAGATTGATATGAAATTGTGGATGATGGGGTACTCTTGACACGGAATCATTCAGCCCACTGAATTGATATGGAATCTTGGATGATTGGGTATTCTTGATTGGGTGCATTCTGGTGATGATCTGGATGACCTTTGATGTGTGAATTAGAGCAATAATTGGGTTAAAGCAACCATTGTTGTTTAGTTCGAAATCTGGAAGGTAGAGAGAGAGAGAGAGGCAGAAAGGAGAGAAACCAACCCAGTTCGTCCTCCATATCTGAGTTAACGGACGAAAAAATGGTTAGTCAATCATCAAAATTGACTCAAACTTGTGGCTGTGGTGGTGCCACGTCAGACATTGAAAATTTTCGGGTTACGGAAAACATGAACAAGGGCTAGTTTGGTCTTTTCGCCACAATTAGGGTTGGAGACTGAAATGTGGGTCATTCTTGTCTCTTCCACGTCGGACGCTGATGTCATGATCGGATGAAATTTGAATTTTTGTCTCAGCTTAATGGATTTTAAGAGTTTAAAGGTACACGTGATGAAAAAAAAAAAGAGGGGCACAACTGATGAGTGACCCAAAGTTTAGGATAGTACACTGAATTTAATCATTCAAAAAATCATTAAAAATAGCTCTGATGTCCAAACAATCATCCGAAAAATCCTATGAACTCATAACGACGTCAACGTTAATCCTATGGGCTCAAAAGATAAAATTTGACAAAACAAAAATTTGAATAATTTTCAAAACCATAAAGAATTGAAAGAATTTAATAATAGAAATTGAAATAAAAATATTTCAAAAATATTTCCGTTCAAAAACAGAAAACCAAATTTCCAAGATGTTACAAATCAATTTGGCTTTGTGGATTTTGTTGATGCATTGGTGAATTTTATTGTGATTTTGCAGTGATCGCGGTGGTGAAGATGTTGGTTCCGGTCCCACGACCTCGCATAGTTGGTCAAGAAGGGGGCCGATCCGTTGACGGAGGAGGAGTTGAAGGTTTTTCATTCTTTAAGGAGCAAATGCATCACAACAACAATTGATTTACTGTAATTCTATGATAGTATAATTATATGATAACGAAAGGCTTATAGTTTCAAAACTGTGATAGTACATTTTCTGACACGACCCACCCAAAATTTCACCCTGAAACCCAGATTAAGTCGTGTGGGGACCACCTCCAAGGAAAATTTACCGAAAAATCGGCATAACCTCCCTTGAAAATGGACAACCCTTCCTAATAATACCTGCAAACACTTCTGAAAATTTAAATCCAACCTTAAACTCCTGGAGCCTCCGTGCTCCCCAAATCACAACACCACCCAAAATTATTTACTAATCTAAACAAATCTCATATCCAACCATTTATAGGTTCAGAGCAACTCTAACAGGAAGAAAGGAAACATAATAAATTAACAAGAGGAAGCTATATGATGACTATGCCTCATCCCCATGTACGCCCGACCTCAACTATGCAATCCTGCAAACTGGGCATTTTTAAAACGAAGAGCCCAGGGGAAAACATTTGAAACATGTTAGAGTGAGTGGACAAAAATAAATTAACGAATAAAATATTTATGTTTCCCAAAATCCATTTCCAAGGAAAATCGAATGCATGCTGCAAGCGATAAAACTTTTATTTCATAAATGTCGAGCCTCTCAGGCTCTATAATATATGTATGTATTTACACACGTCCATACTCCCTATATAAATTCATGGGTCTATATAGGGCTACTACGCTCGCGTCCAACACTCACGTCACGCCTTAATGCGGTGCTACACTACGCCATTAAGGTGGACCGACGGGTGTATAAATATGTGCCCATACCCCCTATATGAATTAAACACTCATATAGGGCTACTAGGCTCGCGTCCAACGCTCACGTCACACCATAATGCGGCTATATGCTACGCCATTAAGGTGGACAGACATATAGGGCTAGCTAGCATTTTTATACATACTCTTCTCATAAATACATATTTATATTCACCGAAAATCCCATTTTCGGTAACTCTCCAAGAGAAATAAAACTGTCAAAATAAAATGACGTCAAAATGCTCCACAATATTAATTGTTCATCTATGAACTATATCATGCATTTTATTTAAAACAAAAGTCCACTCACAACTCTAGGCATAAGCCCGACGAAATCCAAATCGCCACTCCAATGAGGTTTCCTCGAACCCTGGCACAAATTTAAAATTAATTTCCCAACTAAAACTCCAATATTTAAACAAAATAGGCAAAATTAACCGAGAGCCATAACTACGCTCATCATTGCCTAACTTCGATATTCTTAAATCGAAACGATCCGAACTTAAATATCATACTCGGCAGCCGTAATTACAACTCCCCAAAAAAACGACTTAAATCCTACGGCCGGATTCTACATTAATTAACCGCCAAAAATACCACACTTCGGAAATTCATAAACCTATCCAAAACTCATCCAAAAATTCCATAACTCACTTCAACAAACTCCCCTTAATATTCTAAATTTAAAACCCTAAAAATCTTCCAAACAGTGGCGGCGCCGGCGCCGGCGGCCGGAGGCCGATTCCAGCGACCTTTAAATCCTACCAAATTTTAACGGTAGCTTCCTCTCCACTCCCTCTACAACTTTCCTAACTAGCATAAACCCAAAATCCAAGCCTAACTAGGTCAAACGAGCAAAAACATCTAAAACACCCTAGAACTTCCACCTCTAATTTCTCCTTACCTGAAGCGAACCGGAGTGAGCCATTTTAGGGCAAGGCAGCTGGGTTGGAGACCTTCAAAGCCGTACCAAGCTTGCCCGGATTGGTAGCCGGAAGAGGGAGTTCTGGCGATGGAGGACTTTGGGCAGCCCGAGGTTCTAGACGGGTGAACTCCTTCACGGCAGCGCTAGGGCAGCCTTCGCCGGCCTAGAATGGAAGCTGGGTCGGAGGGCAACCGAACGGGACCGGAGCGGCGGCCTACGGTGGCCGGACGGCAGCGAGCTAAGCGGAGGAAACTGGCGAGGGAGAGAGAGCTCGGGAGGGAGAGAGAGAAGAGAGAAAGAAAAGAGAGAAGAAGAAGAAATAGGCTTGGGCCTCCTACCCGGTCCAAGTCCTATATACAACCCAATTCCAAAAATAAAACACCCCGAAAAAATAATACCCGAATAAAAATTACCTTTTACTAGCTAAAATTTACAATTTTTACCGTCGTCATATTTTTCTCCTACGAATAATTCCCCGAAATTAATCGTCCCTCAAAACAGCTCTAGGGACCGATTAAACTATTACCTCAATGACGGAGACGGTAAAATTCTTATTATAATCAAGCTAGTAAATAAGGTAAAAATTTAAGGGTCGGGATGTGACATTTTCAACACTGTAATAGTACATTTTGGACACTGATAGTTCATTTTCGATACTGCAATAGTATATTTTTGACATATTGAGCAAATCTAGTATTACTTGGTAGTAGCTTTTATTGTTGACTATAGTAATTTTTGTTGTTGGCGGTAGTAGATTTAGGAATTAAATTCAGTTTATCCCCTTGTGGTTTAGGGGTGACTTCATGTTAGTCCCTATACTTTTAATTTCATCAGTTTACCCCCTGAACTCTTCAATTTCTGTCTACCGTGCCCAAACTCTCATATTTTGTTTGAATTGACCATTAATTCTAGATACGGGCCCACAGTTAATGTTAAAATTATCAGCAGTTAACGTCTAATTTGGACAGAAGATAAGACATTGGTCACGGTTGAGGAAAATTCAAAAGTTTGAGTGGTAAACTGATGAAATTGAAAGTATAGGGATTAACATGAAGTTACTCCCAAACCTCATGGGGGTAAACTGAATTTAATTCTAGATTTAGTTTCTAATTGTAGAAGTTTTAGTTTACGACTTAATAGTTTTTGTTGCTGGCTGTAGTAGCTTTTGCTATAGGTAGTAATAGCTTTTGCTAAAGGCGGTAATAGCTTTTGCTAAAGGCGGTAGTAGTTTTTTGCTAAAGGCGGTAGTGGCTTTTGGTGTTAGTGACAGTAGCTTTTACAGTAGTAGCTTTTGTTGAAGGAGGTAGTGACTTTTGTTGGTGGCGATAATAGCTTTTGTTGCTGGCGACAATAGCTTTTGTTGCTGGCGACAATATCTTTTATGACCTCGTCGGAGGTCACTGAAAATCTCGTTGTAGCTTTTGTAGTTGGTGGTAATAGTTTTTATTGCTTGTGATAATAGCTTTTGTGATTGTTGGAGGTTGGGCGGAAACACTGTCGAAGGTCGGTCGGAGACACGCCGGATCGGAGGTCGACCGAAGACCTTGGCGGAGGTCGACCGAACACCTTACTAGAGGTCGGCCAGAGACTTTTTTGGAGAGGAGAGTGGTTATTGACTTTTTCCAATAGTGACATTTTTGTAAATATTAAAAAAAGAATGTAATTTTTTTGGTTTAGATGACAATCTTTAATTTTCTTAAACTTTAATACCTAATATAAACCTCTATTGAGGTTTGAGTGAACTTATGTGGGTAAAAACATTTGGGTTGACATATATGGGGAAAAATGTCTTAAAATAGACTTATATGAAATTGGCCCTATAACTTAGGGGATAATGACCATTTGATCTAAAATAAGGGAGTCAGGGCCCATTTGATCCAAAAATGTTCTCCATTGCCCATTTCAACAAATTTAAAGAAAATGACGATTTTGCACTAACCTAATCAAGACCTACGTTCTATCTCTCCCACCTCTTATTCTCGTCAGTCTCTCTCTACGACATCGGCGCTGCAGTTGGCAACCCGGCCAAATGTCCTCCGCCTCCACTGACGGCGTCCGATGGAACTTGGTGAAACTCGGCTTGTGGTACATCTTGGGCTCTCTCTGATTCATATCTTTCCTTCTGACGTCGATCTCCTGTAGCGGAAGACAAGCTCAAAAGTGTCGAGCCGAAGACCAGAACTTCCATCAACCCATGCCTCGAGGCTGTTAACGACGACAACTTCGACGACCTCTGCAACGACGTTGTTTCACTACTCTCTCACCGGATTTTGAATCGTATGCCTCCCTACGCAACTCGCTTCACGCCTCTCATCGATCAACGACGTTGTAGGTTTTGAGACGAAGATTCGAATTGATGAGCCAGGAAGAGAAGAAGGACTAAACTTTGCCGACAAAAATGCAGGTGATAGAAGGTTCTCGGTTGTTGCTTTGTTTCCAGAGTGTCTAACCGGTCGGAGATGAGGGTTCTTGATTGATGCGCAAGGCTGTCCGCCGGAGTTGACGTCAACGGCAGTTGTGAAGTGTGTGGGTAACCGGTCGGAGATGAGGGTTCTTGATTGATGCGCAAGGCTGTCCGCCGGAGTTGATGTCAACGGCAGTCGTGAAGTGTGTGGGTGCCAGCCTTGGGTGCCCAAAGCAATTTTCCTGGTTTGTTCATTTATTGCCCCCCAATAAACTGTTCTCAAATGTTAAATTATGAATTAAATTCAGTTTACCCCCATGAGGTTTGGGAGTAACTTCATGTTAATCCCTATACTTTCAATTTTATCAATTTACCCCTCAAACTTTTGAATTTTCCTCAAGCGTGACCAATGTCCTATATTCTGTCCAAATCGAACGTTAACTGCTAATAATTTTAACCTTAATTATGAGGCCCGTATCTAGAATTAACGGTCAATTCAAACGGAATATGAGAATTTGGACACGGTAGATAGAAATTGAAGAGTTCAAAGGGTAAACTGATAAAAATAAAAGTGTAGGGACTAACATGAAGTCACCCCCAAACCACAAGGGGGTAAACTGAATTTTATTCTTAAATTATTGTTCATTTTGTGCATAAGGGCCACGAAAATGAAAATAGAGATATTGTATCGTTGTTTACTGACCTTAATAAAAGTTTACTGGGGGCAATATGTTTGGATATGAATGTGCAGGAAAGTTATGTATGTGTTAATTTTGTGTATAAAAGTCACGAAAATGAACGTAGATATATATATATATATATATATATTGTATTATTATTTACTAACCCAGTAGAAGTTTACAAGGGGCAATAAACTTGATTGTTTGGATATCAAATTTATTATTGGGTCAATAACATGTTTATAGGGGTTAGTAATTCCGGCCATTGGATTCTTGTGACCGGAGTCTGGCGAGTGGTGGCTGGAATCCAGTGAGTGGTGGTTGAAATCCGGCAACAGTGACCGGCGTCCGTGATTGGAGTTCGGCGATCGGCAACCGAAGCCGGTGAGGTTCCGGCCAAGTCTTCTCTCTCATCCATTTTGTCCCTTTAAGCATGTTTAAGCGGTGAGGGTAAAATTGTATTAAAATAAGAGAAGCGAAATCCACACTCTCACTTTCGGTTAATTGTTTCCACAAGTGAAAAGGTGTACTTAGTGGTAGAAGAAAGTTGGAAGAGCATTGGTGATGAGACGATTTAGCCTAGCGCTTATTGGAGTCTGAGGTGAAAGGAATTAACCTCTACCCCTTTCATGATTTGCAATTTCGAGCATGAAATTTTTGTAAGGAGGGGAGATTGTAACGACCCGGACCTTAATTGACCCGTTTACCGTCAGTTGGACCGTAAACGCCTTCATTTTTACTTTTACCATTTTTAAACTATTTAAGGCTCCAAAAGTTGACTTCCTCTTCCATTTGAAATTTGAGAAAACTTCCCTTATGTAAGTTGTAGAGTGTGTTAAACCGAGTTCGTGAACACGTGACACGCCGATAACAGAGTTTGTATGAAGAAGTTACGGTCTAAAAACCAAAGTTTCTATATCAGAAGTGGTAGTATAAAAGGGGAAATTTACCAAAAGTGGTAAGGTAGAAAATTAGTTTCACTTTTTCCTTCTCTCTTGTCTCCCCCGCGTCTCTCTCTACTGGCGACTTCCTTGCCGTTGTCTGGCCGAGTTAGGTGGCAAGGTGGGTATCGATTTAAAGCTCTGCTCCTCCTCCATCAATCTGGGTAGGTTGCCGGACCAATCGCGCCGCCATGAACGAGAAATCACGCCGAGGAGGTGTGACTGTGCATGGTGGAGTTTCGCCGGAAACTTCCTCCTCCGGTCACCATTGTCGGAGATCCTTATACCAACTTGAAGCATTCCTTTCAGGTAGCAAACCCTCAAGAGGATTCAACCTAATTCGATTGAGGTAAGGAGATTCGAAGTTTGGAAATTCTAGGGTTTTAGAATTTGGGATTTTTATGTTTTGCTTCGATTGGCATGTTTCCACTTGAAATTGATCATTGTGGTAGTTATGAAAGTTATTTAGAATGTTGAGAGGATGATTGTGCTAAAATTTGGTTGACATTGGTGGTGGCTGGAGTAAAGGCTTGGCTGGCCACCGCTGCCAGCGGAGCAGAAAGCGGCGCCGCCTCTTTTGGGTGGTTTTCCAAGCTAATTAGGTAGAGTACGATGGGAGGAGTCCATTGATGTTAAGTTTGTGGATTTTGGGTTGAAGTTGGTTGAAGTTTGGGAATTTTCAAAGTTGGTTTTATCGGTAGGTAATTTAAGAAGATCCAACCGTTGGATTTCTTTTGTATCAATTCTAGAATGTTAGAATCGATGAATTAAGGTTGTGGTGGAGTTTGGAGTGAATCCGGTAAGCTTAACCCTAATAAGGGTAGTGGGTTAAGCGGAAGAGTTTTGGGTGTTTATATTTAAGTATTTATTTTTCCGGAATTGAAGTTTGGTCCTAAGCATGGTTATTGTGTCACAAAACGGGGAGACCTCACTTGAGTGGCGATTCGGATTTCGTCAGGCTTAGACCTAAATTTGTGAGTGGACACTTTGTTTGTAAATGAATAAGTATGCATGGTTTCTTTTGGAAATTATCGTTCTATTTTCCGAGCTTATATTATATTTTTGACTTATGAAATGATCTTGGAATTTATTTGAATTTGATGCATGGATTAATCTTTGTCATGATTTATGGATTTAAGCTCGGGTTATAAAGTTGGTATTTGAGTTTTGATATTCTTTATGATTTCCAGATTTAATTATTATTTTTTTATTTGTTGACTTTGAGATTTATAAAAGATTACCAAAAATGGGATTTTTAGTTGTTTTCTATTTATAATTTTCACGGTTATTTATGAGTTATTGATTTCACTACCAGAAGAAAGGCTTTAGCCGATGAAAATAAAAAAACCAGGCCGACGAATTATTTTTTTGTCGGCTAAAATCTAATTTCGTCGGCTATGGTCAACTTTAGCGAACGAAATTAAATTTTCGTCGGCTAAAGAATTTTTTTCGTCGGCTATAGTATGTAAACTTTAGCCGACGAAAATATAAAAGTTTAGCCGACGAAATTAAAATGTCATTGGCTAAAGTTCCTTATATTTGCAGATCTGGACAGCAGCTCATCTGGGAAGAAAAAACGGGAGAAAAAGTTTGGGTGTTGTCGAAATCTGTCCATAATTAGTTTGTGGAGTTATATATAGGTACGTATATGTGTATATATGTTGATTTTGAGTTTTATTTGAGTTGATCGATTTTGAGTACATTGGATGTATATATATATATATGTGTTGATCGATTTGGTTGATGATTTGATAATATATACGAAGTTGTTGTTAATAAGTAGTAGATATATATATGTTAATTAATTTATAATATTGTGTTGATGGTATGAAGTTGTTGATGATATGAGTTGATGATGATTTTGTGATGATGTTGATATATAATATTGTTATGTAATTATTAAGTATATATATGTGTTAATTAATTTGTTATTAATTAGTTGTAGTACGTACGTAGAATACTAAATGAATTGAGATTTTATATATAGAATTTAATTAATAATTAGCTAGAGTTATACATATATATTTTGTTATATTTTCAGGATATGGATAAGAGTTGGATTTCGCTTCCAAAATGGGACAAAAGATATGGTAAAGGAGTTATGAATTTTCTGGAATATGCGCTGGCTAATGCTAACGAGAATACAATTTTCTATTGCCCGTGCACGAAATGTCAGTGTCGCAGCGATATGCATCGATTTGCGACCTGAAGAGTAACGGGTTTTGGGAGAAGTACACATGTTTGTTATATCACGGTGAAACATCATCAGGGGGTCCGCATGATCATGGCCAATTTTCTGAGACGGGCAGTACATCCAACGATCTAACAACGGCCTTCATCAACGACATGTTTCCTTATGAGAGTAGTGTAAACGCTGAAGGACAGTATATGCCTGAGCCGGTGCAGCCCTTCCCTAGAGCTGTCAACACTGCTGGTATTGATAAGTACAACAAACTACTTGCTTTCCAACAGTCCCATGTGTACCCCGGTTGTTAGAAGTAATGAAGATTAAAGTTGAGACAAAATCGACCGTGAAGGCTGTTGATGATTATCTACAGTACACTGCTTCGATGCTGCCCTACGGTCATCGCCTTCCTACCACTCATCATAAGGTCCGATGTATCCTGAAAGATCTTGGGCTTTCCTACATCAAGATCCATGCATGCAGATATGACTGCGTTCTCTTTTGGGGTAAAGATCTAGAAGGGAATGACCTTGGTGGCCTTGACGCATGTCCAGTATGTCACAAGGTATAAGCTGACTCCTGCAGGCAATAGGAAACCTGTGAAGGTACTTCGGTATTTCCCGTTGAGTGATAGGCTGGAGCGGTTGTACACGTCTTCACACACGGCCGAAGCTATGAGATGGCACGCTGATAGGGAATTGCATGACGAATATACCCTTATACACCTTGCTGACATGGAGGCTTGAAAGCATATGGACAGGGAGTTTCCTCATTTTGTGTTAGAGGTCCGAAATGTGAGGCTCGGGCTCTCATCCGACGGGTTCAACCCTTTTGGCAATATGAGTCTTCAATACAGTGTATGGCCGGTGATTTTGATACCGTACAACCTTCCTCCATGGATGTGCATGAAGAAGGAATACAATATGTTGAATTTGTTGATTCCAGGGCCCGGTTATCCAGGGAAATGTCTCGATGTGTATTTGAGACCTTTGATTGAAGAGCTTAAGTTTTTGTGGGATGTTGGTCATCCCACTTATGACAAGTACATGCACGAGATGTTCTAGATGCATGTCATGGTTGTTGGTACCATCAGTGATTTTCCTGCCTGTGGGATGTTGTCGGGCAACGTTGTTAGGGGATACAAGGCTTGTCTAGAGTGCCTTAGCGATGAGGGGAGCAACAGTCATTGCAACAAGATATGCAAATTGGGTCACCGTACTCTCCTTCCATATGATCACGAATGGCGGTTCAATGCACAGGCATTTGATGGGACCGTAGAAAACGGTGTGCCTACCAGAAGATGGACCGGGGAAGAAATTTTAGCAGTGCTTAATGAGTACGATTTTGGGCATCTCAGCAATCATCCCAATATTGTGGCGGTAATACCTGAAAGACCCGACATGTACAAATTCTTGACACATAAGAGCATATTTTGGGAACTCCCATACTGGAGTAAGTTGTTGATCAAGCATTACTTAGATGTGATGCATATAGAAAAGAATGTTTGTGACAGTGTGGTGGGCACAGTGCTGAACTTGGAGGGGAAGACGAAAGACGGTCCTAAGGCACGCATTGATCTAAAAAAAATGCAATTAAAAAGACATCTGTGGTTGAAATGATGCACAAGGTAGCCACCCGGTAAATGTTTCGAGGATGCACAAGGTTGACTACTTTCCACGCGCCACCCTTAGCAAGGTCATCAAAATAAAACACTTGTTTTACCGATGTGGCAAAAACGAACGGGTCATCTTCGTAAGAACTTGTAGCAGTGTTCACCGATAATATTCCGTACTGATCGGTCTTCATGCTCTGCGGCCTAGTATCAAACCATCTACATTTGAAGAGGTGCACTGTCATGCCTTGCCCATAAACGAGTTCCACCACTGAATGGAGAACACCGTAATGTGATAGGAGCACAAAGTGTGACGTTCTTAATATGTTTATACCCTTTATTTACCCTTTGTTAACTCCTATTTAGTTGTTTTAGCTTTATATTTGTGTTTAGTGTAGAATAATTGCTTAATTTAGAAATATGTAGTTTTTAGTATTAGAATACATAGTATTTTCGGATTTGAATAATTTGGTGTTGAAATTGTGCTGAGTGTTGGAAACCCTTGTTTACTCAGGATTCCTGTCTTGATCAAGATTCCATCTTTTCTCGAAGCCTAGTCCATGAAGGAGAGGTCCAAACCAAGTCCAATATGGAGAAGAAGATCTAAATTCGGCAGAATTTCAAGAATATCCAAGCCCTTGAAAATCCGGATTAAATCGGGAGAATTCCTGTGCACGTCTGTCAACTTCAACGGACTCTCCAGGACAGCTCACAATGAATCAGAAAACGTGCCAGATATGGATAGAAAGCT